>NW_017306345.1:1573099-1604565 GCF_000935625.1 Nanorana parkeri | reverse complement strand
GTGAGCGAACGCCGGTATGTGTTCGCTCACCTCCCGATCTACTGAGCCGACCTGTGACAGTCTCATTGTCACAGGTCAGCTAGAACTATGAGGTGAGTGAAAAGCACTCACCTCATAGTTCTCCTTTAATAAGGTGCATGTTTTCAAGTTCTCTTGGCAAAATCACAGATGAAATATATAGCTTATATGGTTCTCTCCTGTTGGCAGAGTCTAAAGCCAGAAAAAAAGGCCATTGCTGACCTCTTGTAAATTCTGGCTTTATTACTGCCCACTGACCAGGAATATTAGCATGCAGTCAGAATCTTTACACCACATACTTGACCCAGATCACTGCTGAAACTACTGGATCAACATAACAGTCAGAGTACAGGCTTCATTAAAGCTAAAATGATTACTTTGTTCTGGGCTAGAATCTTGTACAACTCTTCATGGCTTTGCTGGGTAATCAATATGCTTTCCGCAGAGGTGACACAGCCACTACAGGCCAAGCAATCGTTCAGTGTAATCTTTGCTTTTTCTAGCCTTTGGGAAGCTCCATCCTGCACAACAAGGGAAAAAAAAAGATAAAATACAGAAAGATTACAGCGGACCTTTACACTCAAAAATCGAATTCTACCAATGCATCCCTCTATGTATGATGATTAATAATAACAGACATGTCAGGTGTACAATGCTTTGATTCTGAAATATTTACACTTGCAGAGCATTCACCTCCTGCTTTGAAAGGGAAAAATGCCAAAGCATTGCATCCTGGGAAGGTTAAATTAGCAGAGCATTGCTGGGAAATCTCATCTCAGTGAAAGGCATTTTCCTCCCCTGAGATGATGTGCATGGTCACATGTCTAGTCACATGTGCCAGAGTTCCAGGAAGTAAAAGGAGAGCAAGTAATCCAACCTTAGTAACCATGGGCACTCTCAGAAGACTGGGGAAGAAAAGAGAACTAAGGTATGCAAAGAATCCAAAACCTGCAATTATCTAGAAGTATGTGTTTGTAGATTGTCATTACTAAACATTTCTAAAGGTGTGTTTGTTTATTTTATAGATATCGGTAAAGGTCCACTTTATTATGGGCCTTTAGCATCTGAAACATCCTTTTTTTATTAACTTTAACCACTTCCGGGACGCAATACGTCTATAGACGGTGGCCCGTTAAAGTGGTTAAAACAAGAACACGGCTGCTGCAGCAGCCATGTTCTTGGTACCGCTTTTAACAGCCAGCGATGGCTGGTAATGTACAAGCGATCCGGCGTCTGTACAGCCGCCGGATCGTTTGTATCGTGCCGTACAGTGATTTCATATATTTGCAACCTACACGGAGTAGATAGATTGTGTAATGATTCTATGCACTGACACTCTCAGAGGTGCTTTTAATTAGATTGAAAAGCACAACATACTTATGCATTCTGTTTATTGATACAACATATTCTGCTGTGTCTCATAGAGACCTATATATGAAGTCAAGCAGTGAATATTTCCTTTGTTATAGGAAAAATTTAGGTTAATTGTGCCTAAGCATTATCCCGAAAATGTGCAGTTTGTTTGAAATTCCTCCTAAAAAAATAGAAGTGCACTTCCTGGTATGTGATCACCCTAACCGTCCCCTCCGCTCCTCCCAAGACCTCCTGCTCTCTAGCTCCCTCATCAAATATTCCCATTCTCACCTCCAGGATTTCTCTAGTCTCCCCCAACCTTTGGAACGCCTTACCCCAACCTGTCCGGCTATCTCTTACTCTGTCTGCCTTTAGGAGATCCCTAAAGACTCCTCTTCAGGGAAGCATATCCCACCTCAATCTAACCACAGAAACTATCACTTTCTCAAATAATCCATCCCCACACAGCTACCTCCTCATGTATCACTTGACCTTCTCTTTTAGATTGCAGGCTCCCACGGGCAGGGCCCGCCTTACCATCTTGTCTTGATTTGTATTTTAACTGTAATGTCTTCCTTATATTGTAAAGCACTGCGCAAACTGTTGGCGCTATATAACTCCTGTATAATAATAATCTCACTACTGCTCTGCTCACTGTTTTCCTATTGCTGGAGGCCTCTTGCAAGATGGCTGCCTTCACAAAGACACAAAGGGCAGAAGGCATAGTAAGTCAGTAATTGGGAAAAGATTAGCTGCAGAAAGAAATATGATCGTACATTAGGCTGTCATGTCCAGGAGCCTTGGTTGAACAAAAAAGCAGATCACCAGCACTCAGTAATAAAGTTAAATATGTCCCTTTAATTGGACAAAGACGTCACAGTGATGGAGAAGCCGAACGTTTCGGAACCGCGCAGGGTCCCTTCCTCAAGGCAGAAAACGTGACGTTTTTCTGCCTTGGTTATCACTACGAGCACCATCTTTCTTGTTGGCCAGGACTGCTGCAAGGTGTGCGGAGGGCTCCCCCATCGATTTACAGGAGCATAGGTGAACACCAGGGAAACACTACTAGAAGTGATCAGTAGCTTTTCTATTAGTTTACTGTCACTGTACTACAAACCTGAACAAAGCCGAGGAGCCAGGTAACCAGTGCTCTTTAAATTTTACAGCTGGTGCATAAAAGATGGAGTTTTGCTCTAGTTGTTGTCAAAGGAGCAGGCGCCTCAAAAAAATCTTACTGGTTCCTGGACTGGACAGACTGGCTCCTGAATTATATATTAATTTGTGCACCCCTGTCATACCTGTATTGTTTCAGTCAAGCTGAGCTCACCTCATTAACCTGGAAATAGCTCCCATCATCTTCGATTCGGATCTTAGCTGCTGCTTTTCCAGGTTTCTTTTCAACTTTAACTGGTTTAATGCAATCCTATAGAGAGATACAAATAATATACTTTATTTCAAAATTAAAAATTAGTATGTGCCTGCTAGTGTAACAAAGGACAGTAGATGTATATACCAGAAAAACAATTACTCCTTAAAGTGAGCTTCAACATAAATACTCAGTGACACGTGTGTATTACGGACACACCTAATCCAAGTGAAACAAATGGCAAACGCACTCATCAATTCATAACTAGCCTTAAGTCCCCGTTCACACCAGGGCCTTTGTAGCTCGTATTTTTCAGCACGGAAAAGCTCCGCACAAGAAATCACATTGATTTCTATAGTCCCCCTTAAGGTCTCAGCACAGCGTTGCGCTGAGAAAAAAGCAGGTCGCTGGAAAATGGTACACAAGCTTCTTTTTTTGGGCAGATCAGCGCGATTAGGAATAGGAAAAAGGGTCACAACGTGCTGATCTCCCTAAATAGAAGCGCATACTTGACAGGCTTGTGTGGAGCTTTACCGTGCTAAAAAATACGAGCTACAAACAGTGGCGTCACAATGGGGGTGCGGCCCGCACCTCAGTGCCACCATTGGAGGAGTGACACCACTGACAGTCATTTTGGTGTCACCCCCTAGGAAAAGTCGGGCACTTGGTCACGGACCGAGTGCCTGACGGTGTCAGGAGAGAAGAGGGGACCCAGCGGCATATCTCATCCCGCCGGGTGAACGTCCCCTCCTCTCTCTGGCGGCGTCCATTACCAAAATGTCAGCCGGCAGGCGTCATACGTATAATAAACAAATACATGTGAATTTGTAACTCCTATGAAATCGGTGAAGGTGCTATACCCTTGTACACATCTATAGGTATTAGGTGCACTTGGTAGGTAGGTCATCATGTCACATAGTTTTGGTTAATCTAAAGTTGATTGAACAGTTTTTGTAATGTGTATGGTGATCCTTAAACACATCCTGTGTAATCTGAAAGGGCAAGCATTTAAAACTACTAGAATAAAAATGATTAATATTCACAGGGTTATTCACAAAAGGGTGAACAGTTTGGAGAAGGCAGGAGAAGTGATCCATCTAGGACAGCATAGCAGAAATGGAAAGTGAGCTGAATAGGAGAATATTTCCAAATCGGCTATTCTGGCCTAGATTGTTCACTTCTCCAAACTCTTCACCCTTTTGTAAATAACTGTGTATGAAAACGCCAAGCTGTATATGAAAACAGAGGGCAGGCAGTGGAAGCCTGCACTGCACATAGCAGTGCACCCAACCTGCTATGTTGCTCCCCCAATCCTGCGCACAGCCACCCCTGCTACATGTCATGTGACATACACGTGTCCTTCACTTTGTTTTCTGCACTTGGTACAGGAGCACTGACGGAACTATGACACTGTTGTCACTCTCGGTCATTATATCGCACTGGCACACCTGAGAGGGCCCGATATAATCATCCAGGTCGGTCAACTGCAGCACTCCACTGAAATGAGACGCCATCTCCTCAAAATGCGGCTATAGACCTTACAACTGAGCCAGAGGTCCTGCTGAGGACCTCCCCTTCCTACACAGCCGGTCACATGGCCGTGTGACGTCACCCCGCGTTGTCCTGGGTGGCCTGTGTTCTTTCATTGGGTTCGGTGGAGAGTGGAAGCTCCGTGTTGTCTGCAGCTGTCACTATGGTGCTGGATCTGGACTTGTTTCGCGAGGACAAGGGAGGAAACCCGGAGCTCATACGGGAGACCCAGAGGAAGAGGTTTAAGGATCCAGGCTTGGTGGATGCTGTGCTCAAGTCAGACGCTGCATGGAGGAAATGTGAGTCACTAGCCAGGCAATGCATGGATCTGATAACAATGCGGGAGTGAGAGCCACATCCAGGATGGGCCACAATGACCATACATATATAGCTATGTATACACACATGAGCGAAGACCGGCTGTAGCCGGAGCCCCATGTGCTGAGCTGACATCTGATGCAATCCTGCCGCAAGCAAGCTACAGAGGCGTGGTGACAGCTAAACATACCCACCCTGCACTAGTACACCTCATCTGTGCTCTGCTTTGTCACTTTTTACTGGATGTAGACATGGATTGCTCCAAAGCTGCTGGATGGGTTCAGGGATTTCTTTTCGGGTGTGTGGGGGGATTGCAGTGAAATCTGGATGTGTATAAAAAAAATGACCACAATAACATTTAATAAGCGTAGTAAAGTTGTCCATACACTGAGCCAATGTCTTGATGAACCCGCTGAAATTCATTCACTGTTGGCAGCCTTTCACCTGATCAGAAAATTGAAGATGTGGGGCAGTACGTTTTCGGCTAAACAGTCACTGTTCAGGTATTCTGGCAGCAACACACCTGCCAGAGGCAGACCTCCCGCCAGTGCAACTGAACCTGGGCCCGTGCCTGGGGGGGCCATTGATCCGACAGATGGGGGGGCCCGCCAGCCCATGCATACCGATCTGATACTCCCAGCGCAGAGATGGGAGGGGGACAGCCGGATACTGATTCAACACTCCCGGTGCAGAAATGATGGGGGCCTCTGGATACTGAGGAGGGAGCCAGGGAACGAAAGCCTGCAGGCACATCATGGGGCAGTGCTGGGGCCTCGGCCGTAAGGACCTGGCAAGCAGCCGTCTGAGCAGCCGGGCGCGCTGTCTCCGACACACAAACTGGGGTGTTTTTCTGCAGCCTCCCCCACCAGAAAACAGTTGAAGACCAGCCAGAAGGGTTGATGGTAAATAATTCACTAAACTGATTATTTGTAGCCCAAATGATGGACATATTGTATAAAGTACTGCTGGTATTAGTAGTGCTCTATAGCAAGTGCCATTCTGCATTGCAGCAATACAGAATAGCACCCTCTATAAAAGACTACAAATCTCAGCAGTACTTTATTCTTTTCTATTTTTCAAAATTTTATTTTTTTTGTGGTTGCTTCAGGGTGTATGGATTAGGGGGGGTTTGTGTTGGGTTTTTTTTTGGGGGGTGTAAACACTTCATCTAGTGTTTGTCTTATTTTCCTGCAGTTTGTATGCATGAAACCCAGTACTATGTGCAACCCACTGCGTTAAAGGGATGCTCCAGTTTTTAATACGCATGAGCTCCTGTGTGTTGTAACACAATTAATTTGTAATCATACATAATAAAAATATATCCCTAAAGGGGACACCTCCCTGCTCAGATGTTATAAACGGAGAAGTCTGTTTGTTTTTGTTTTAGCGTGAACTTAGTAATCCAGCCAATAGTCTATTCTTCCTGCGATCTGTCAGCCAGGAGAGTCTGCTGAGGTCTGAAGTCCCCTATGCACATCCCAATTTTTCATGATTACAGGGTCAGAGTAGAAGGGGCTCAGTGGCTGAGTTGTGAACCATTGGAAAACACACAAAGCTTTGTCTTACATTTCTGGTTTGAAAAGGAGAGTCACTCCAGTGATGGACTGTCTTCATGTTTGAAAGGGGACAGGAAAAGCATAGGCAGTAATGCCAGGCACACACATCTTGTATCCTAAGTTCCCATCACATAATGGGACAATATGCAGCTTGCTTTTATGATGCTGGAAGACAAGATCTGTGGCCATGACCATTGTCTGTAATCAGCTTATCCCCAGATTTTGTTTTGAAATGGTTCTGAATTATTGCTCTCATAGTATTTTTTGTGCTTTGATTTACATTCCTGTTATCTTTGTGTTTTACAGGCAGGTTCCAAACAGACAACCTGAACAAGCAGAAAAATCTCTGCAGCAAGACTATTGGGGAAAAAATGAAGGTAAAACTAAAACAAATACAACTCCTTAACCACTAACAACTTCTCGTCCTTTTGGAGGTGTAGTGCTGAAAAGTGCTTCACATTAATGTGACCAGAAATCACAGTTTAAATGTCTAGATAAGTGTGTTTCAGCTGCAGACCACAACAACAGTCATATTTTCAGGATTTTCACCATGCAATCGTTTTTGCGGCAGCCATCTTTAAATTCTGAGGCGGCATTCTTTTCACAAATTGGATGGCTGTGGCTTAAAACCGCTTAATCTGTTTTGACCAGTGTAGCTAAACAAAAATTGTTCTGTTTAAAATGACACTTAAACAATTTTTCTGGTACAAGGTATTGATGCAAATGGGGAAAAAAAAGTGTGAAATATTGTTTATTTTGAGTCTATGCTGACACGGATTGCATAGAGTCCCACTTCCTGCACTGGGATCCTCTACTTCTAAATGCCACATAACTGTTCTGAGGGCTTGTTCACACCAAACGCAGACCAGATCTGCATGAGTTTCTGCACACGCAGTGCAGTGTGTTCTGCCGCGTTTTTGATGTGTTCCGGACAGTTTTTGGTAAAAAAAAAAATAATAATAATAATATTTAAAGTTTTAGAATGGGCTTTCAGTGCGTTCTAGGGCGTTTGCATGCATTTTTGATGCGTTAGCATGTGTTCCAGAGCAGGTAAAATAGGGCTAGCTGCAGTTTTTTTACATGCTCTGGAACTGAATGCTGCGTTGTGAACTAGAGCCCCAAATACCATTGGAATACATTGGACGCAGTTTTGATCCGGTCTGTAACTGCTCTGCTCCTGGAACGCGCTTGGTGTGAATAAGGCCTAAAAGTTCACGAAGCCTTGATTCTGACCCCAAAATGAATGCTTTAGTTATGACACCACACTGGTATAATTGATTGGTAAGGTTACTGTGCACATAAAAAGTGCTTTGCACTGTTTCCTTGTATAGAGAGAAAATGTGTGATGTTATTTAATTTGGGGAAATGGCAAGAGAGCCTTGTAATCAAATAATAAAGGAAACGTATTTGTTTTTAAAAGTGCTTTGTGGGTTTTCTGCCATTGTAGAAGAAAGAGCCTGTTGGTAACAGCGACAAACTCCCAGAAAATGCCCAGGATGTAGACCAGTTAACTGCAGAAATTCTGAGTGTGAGTATGTTCTCATATGCAATAACAATGTTCTGTATTAACAATAAGCTGGCTAGGGACCTTGGGTCTTGTCCATAGTTACTATAGTACAACTCTAAAGCAGCTACATGGTGCTACATAATGATACATTATACAGCCTCACACATTAAATTAAAAATGTCAAATCTTTTGACTGCATTCAATAGGATTTCACCAGCAAGGGTTAGTATAAAGCAACACTGAGAATTTACTGAAATAGAAGAGAACGTGCATTTTGTGGTACAGTTATGTTATCAGAGATGCAGTAAATATGGTTTCCTTAGTAGCAGAGAAAGACTTGCAAGCGTTTTGTTGGCTCATTTGCTTTGCTTTTTCCAGCAGTTTTACTTCCTGAAATAACCAGCTCTTTGGTAAAAAAAAAAATAATAATAATAATATTTAAAGTTTTAGAATGGGCTTTCAGTGCGTTCTAGGGCGTTTGCATGCATTTTTGATGCGTTAGCATGTGTTCCAGAGCAGGTAAAATAGGGCTAGCTGCAGTTTTTTTACATGCTCTGGAACTGAATGCTGCGTTGTGAACTAGAGCCCCAAATACCATTGGAATACATTGGACGCAGTTTTGATCCGGTCTGTAACTGCTCTGCTCCTGGAACGCGCTTGGTGTGAATAAGGCCTAAAAGTTCACGAAGCCTTGATTCTGACCCCAAAATGAATGCTTTAGTTATGACACCACACTGGTATAATTGATTGGTAAGGTTACTGTGCACATAAAAAGTGCTTTGCACTGTTTCCTTGTATAGAGAGAAAATGTGTGATGTTATTTAATTTGGGGAAATGGCAAGAGAGCCTTGTAATCAAATAATAAAGGAAACGTATTTGTTTTTAAAAGTGCTTTGTGGGTTTTCTG
This sequence comes from Nanorana parkeri, assembly GCF_000935625.1. Lineage (NCBI taxonomy): Eukaryota > Metazoa > Chordata > Amphibia > Anura > Dicroglossidae > Nanorana > Nanorana parkeri. The sequence continues at coordinate 1,596,010 of NW_017306345.1, read as the reverse complement.
CCATTGTAGAAGAAAGAGCCTGTTGGTAACAGCGACAAACTCCCAGAAAATGCCCAGGATGTAGACCAGTTAACTGCAGAAATTCTGAGTGTGAGTATGTTCTCATATGCAATAACAATGTTCTGTATTAACAATAAGCTGGCTAGGGACCTTGGGTCTTGTCCATAGTTACTATAGTACAACTCTAAAGCAGCTACATGGTGCTACATAATGATACATTATACAGCCTCACACATTAAATTAAAAATGTCAAATCTTTTGACTGCATTCAATAGGATTTCACCAGCAAGGGTTAGTATAAAGCAACACTGAGAATTTACTGAAATAGAAGAGAACGTGCATTTTGTGGTACAGTTATGTTATCAGAGATGCAGTAAATATGGTTTCCTTAGTAGCAGAGAAAGACTTGCAAGCGTTTTGTTGGCTCATTTGCTTTGCTTTTTCCAGCAGTTTTACTTCCTGAAATAACCAGCTCTATCGTTTTTGTTTACTTAAACTGCTTGGCTACACAGGAACCTCAACTCAAACTCAAATCGTATCATATGGAAAGGGAAACATCCTGATTCTGAGAAGTGCATTTAGTTATTTTAATTGCATTCTATTTCAGATAATCTGCTATTTTTAAAGGAGAACTATTGGGAGAGTAATAAAAAACCTCTTGCCAATATTTTGAGCCTGCCTGTAGCACTGCAGATGTCACCCACTGGCTGTATAGCTCGAGAATTGAGCGATCACAAACCGCTGATTACTCAGCTCACGGTCTTCTCCGTCGGTAATGATTCCCCCTCCCCTCTCCCTGTGTTCCTCCAGCGCTCATTGGAGGGACAGACAAGGTAGAAGGCAAGCACACCTGGCTCTGGCTGAAGAGAGGCAGAGCCAGCTGTCAATCAGGCAGCAGGGTGAATCTCGACCATATTGTCAGTATCTTTTCCCAGCTGCAGTGCAGCTCTGCACTGTCAGCATATAGCGAGCAGTAGCCCGCTGTATGCTGACTCGGGGTCACAGGGGGACATTAGTAAATGTACTCCTGTGACCCAAAAGAGAACCATAGCTAAAAAAGTGGTTTGGCCGTAGTTTTTTTCTTTTAATTAAGGACTGCATATTTTAATGGAAGGGACTGCACATGGTACAGTAAGTGAACGTTCAGTACAGCAGCACTCTTTTCAGTCCCTGCATATTATTTTACTGGAGGTATTTGGCACATTGAAAGTCTGTGAGGCCAGCTATTTCAATTTTGGTAATGAGCATGGACCAGAAGTAGTCGGTTTATGGTACTGTTGCAATGGCAGCTCTGTATTCACAGGGATGTATCTTGGAAAGGGCACCAAAGAGGTAAAACCTCCTTTGGAGTTCCTTTTTTAATACTGTACCCAGAATTCAGCAGGGTTTGTCTTGTCAATCAGTTTCTCAATGAAGGAAAACACTAAGATACCTATGGTATATTAACAAAGCTGTTAAACAATTGGAAGTCTAATTTATTTTTATTTTTTTATCATTTTACTATATGACATTGTTTTTCTCCTGTAGTGAATAAATAGAAAATATTGGCCCTGAAAGGTTTTATTACTTCTGAAACCCTTCAACAGTATATATCGGTTTAACTTGAAGTAATAGACTAGGGATATGCCACTCAAGGGCATTTTTAAACGTCGCAGAATCTCCCTTCTTAGTAGTTTTGTTCCTAAGAAGGAATAAATTGTAACCACTATGTCGCAGGGATTGTAGCTTAGTCACTGACTTTTTTTTAAAGTCTGAAGCTTGCTATAGAATAACTGCCTTCAGTAGATACACACTTAATTCAGTGCAGCTGATGATGAACATGGCACACCAGTGATTTGTAGCTAGCTATTAGTGTTTGTGAACCCAAAAATGTAACTGTCTTTAAAATGGTTCCCTTTTTCTTTTTTTCATTTTACTGTAGCAAGTTTTTCTTATTGCTTGGGTGACAAGTGTATAGATGCCCATACACCTGCCGATTATCGAACAATAATCGCGGGTGGTCCCGTGTTTGTACGATAATCGGCAGGTGTATGGAAGGCGTGCGACCGTTTCTACTGTACGGTCGCACGCCTTTTGTCTCCCGAGCACGCCTGAAAACCCGCTGAGAATTGTACGATTTTCGGCAGGTTAGTGGCGTTCTCGGGAGACCAATGCCGAATGGCATTGCACACACTGCCCGCTCAGCACTGCAATCATCGGAAGCCCTCCCCGCTGAGGGGATGATCGCAAGTACGATCTGCCTGTCCAAAATGGACAGATTGTACTAATTTTTCATTATCTTACAACCATCGCAAGATGAAAGTCGTGCGATGGTTGTAAGGTGTATGGGCACCTTTTAGAAATACCTGTTGATCTTGCCATCCTCTTCCTGGGAAGAAAGGGTGATGTGACTACATAGTCCAGTTAATGTGGAAGCGATTTCAGCCTGCTACATGTGCTTCCACATTCTGACTACACAACACTGCTGACTTGCAGTGTGCTTCTAGTTAGCTCATCCACCTTGTCAGATCTGCCCACTCCTTATAATTCTTTATGGATGAGAGTTACCCACACAGTAGGTGATGAGCAAGGGAGTTGAGGTCCATGATTATGCTGTGACCTTACAGACTTCTCCCCTTTCATAGCCATAGCCATAGCCCTGCAAAGACAGAAGTTGTGTTTATAGCGGTCTTGTGGCTGCTATATTTTGAAGCATGCACCATGCTGATAGGTTATTTGCCTGATAACCAGCGTGATGTTAAAATCTATATTAATGTGTATTTTAAGGTCCAAAAAATAATTACTGCTTATTTTCATAATTACTATGTTTATTTTCTTTAATAATGTTGATCTTGTCCAATACAGACATTATCAGTAACACAGATTAAGAAACTACGAGTCCTGATAGATGAGAAAATTGCAGAAACGGACAAAGAACGTTTGTGTTTAGAGACTGAGAGGTTCGAAAGCCTTCGAGAAATAGGAAACCTGCTACACGCAACTGTACCAATCAGTAATGATGAGGTATTAACTTTGTTTTCATTAGTAATTGTTTTAAAAAGGTCAATGTTGGGATAATTTGTATATATACAGAGACTTTGGAAGTCCTGTTGTCTTAATTGGTAATGCTGAGGTCTTCATTATTATGTGGCTTCATGTTTAAATGATGGTTGCTTAGCAATTAAGCTTTTAATCCAGTGTGTGCCTGTAAAAATGTACTCTCCCCACTGCTTAGAGCTGGCATGGGACACTGCAATCGACTCTATATTGAGAGATGAGCAATCATGGAACTGCTGATCGCTCAGCTCATGGTCTCCTCTCCCTGCAGAGAGTGGTGACTGTCAGTCGCTGCCCCCCACAGAGATTCCTCCCTCCCCTCTCCGGAGGGACAGACAGAGGACAGGGGTGATCACAGCTGGATCTGGCTCTAAAGAGGCAGGCCCAGCTTTCACTTAGCCAACCCCGGAGGATCCCGAAAATTCTTCCCAGCTGCAGCACAGCTCTGAGCTGTCAGCATATAGTGAGCACTAGCTGGCTATCTTCTGACCTTGGGTCATAGGAGTACATTAGTAAATGTACTCCTGTGACCCAAAAGAGAAGTGAATCCACACAAATGTTTGGCTTTATCTCCTTTTCTAATTTCTGGCTGAGCTCTGAATTCTTAACCACTTGAAGTCCGCTGTGTTAAACCCCTTTCCTGTCCAGGCCATTTTTCATTATTCAGCGCTGCAGTACTTTGACTGACATTTATTCAGTCATGCAGCGCTGTACTGAAATGAATTTTATACCATTTTTTTGGGGACAGAAATAGCTTTCTTTTGGTGGTATTTAATCACCACTAATGTTTTTATTTTTTAATATATTAAGGAAAAATTACCGGGAAAAAAAAAGTTTCCCCTAAATTAAATGATAAAACTTTTATTACCCAATTTTTTGCTAAAATATAAGAGACAGGGTCACGTTGGGTAAATGGACACCAAGCATGCCAAGCCTTAAAATTGAACCCGCGTGCGAAACCTCACAAAACTACAATACCCAAAATTGGCCATAGGCGACGCTTTAAAAGCTTTTACCGCTCATCAGTTTAGTGTTATCAGTGATTGATGACCCTAAAATTATTGCTCTCACTGCGATGTTCGCGACGATATGTAACATGTGTAGCGCAATTGTCATTTTCGCACGCTGGCGCATCGACCATTTACGTTTATATGTGCGTAAACGTGGGGGTTGGGGGACTTAAAATTTTTGGGGAGGTTTTTTAAACTTTTTTTACACTTATTGTTATTGCTATCACATATGGGGATAGCAATCTCCCTATATAATAGCAAATGCACACTGACAGGTCTCTAGGACCCCTAATGTCACCTGGGGACCCCCGAAGAAGCTGATGAAGCAGAGATCTGCTTCTTCTCTCTGACTATAGCAGCCAAATGACTGACAGGTGAATGCGATTGTATTACACATCACTTCTGCATTCACAGTACGGAGGGAGATCAACAAGGAGGAAGATGCTGACCTCCGACCCATCTTTCTCCTGACGCCCTCCCGAGCCGGTCCCGGGCCGCAGATGTGCTAGCGGATCCCAGGGTTGAAGGTCGGGGAGGGGGGCTCGCAGCCAGCCAGCACATACATACAATCGGCAGGCTATAGAGCCGCCAATCATATGTATGTCAAACAGCCGGTAACGGCTGTAAAGAACAGGCAAGTTTTTTCTGCCCGTGAGCGTGCAGGAAAAAAAAAGCCGATGCGAGTCCACCGTCCGTACGGACGGCAAGAGGTTAAAGAAGAACAAAATAACCCTTGCAGTAGGGCAGAGGTAAGCTGCTCGTTTTGGTCTAGGGTCCAAAATAAAAAAAAGATATACTCGCCTGATCCTTGATCCCACCTGGCTACTACACTGGTCCCCACAGCCTCCTCTCCTCCAGGCTCCGGCGGTCTAAGCCCTGCTGCCGTCCTCATGTTTAATACAAGTCCACTGACTTGCGTTGAACATGAGAACACGGAGGGACATTCCCCGAGTCGGTGTGTAGGGGGAGAGAGGTGAGCGGTGACCTCCGCAGAATCAAGGATTTGTGAGTGTATCCCTTTTTTTATTTTTTTTTTATTTTAGACCCTAGACCAAAACAAGCAGTTTTGGATAGACCTAGTTCTTGGTCCAGGGAAAATGAAATGGTGAACCTGGTTGAGAACTGCTTTTGCATCACTAGCTGACAGAAGTAAGTAGAACGACAGGTAGGTATGTGAATACCTTGTTTGTTTTTCCTCTTTAGAAAAAAGAGAAAATGTATTTGTAAATCTTGTTGCCTTCTTCATTTATTATGTATTACAATGCTCTCTTCTGGATTTCTGACATTGCTATGTCTAGGACAATGACAACAAAGTGGAGCGCACATGGGGAGACTGTGAAGTTAAAAAGAAGTACTCTCATGTGGATCTTGTGGTTATGGTGGATGGTTATGAAGGAGACAAAGGTGCAGTGGTTGCTGGCAGCAGAGGCTATTTCCTGAAGGTAGGTACCACATCGGCAGCAAAAAGGCTCATTTGGGGAGTTCTCATGGAACATGCATCCAACTGAACAGCACAGTGCTTTTATATTCACTAAAGTGAATTCACGCTCGGAATAATTTTAGGCTATTTTAAAAGCAAACGTTTTATTAAATAACTATGTAAGCTGCTATTTCTGACCTCTCCTCTGTTTGTTGTCTGCCACATGCTGTTCCTATGCTGATGTTCACATTCAGCACTTAAGGAAATTCAATGCTTTTCTGACACTGACTTGGGCTCCATTCACACAAGTGGTGTTCTGCACATATTCGGCCGTACGAATACATAAAAAAACAAAACTATGCATTGCAATGTGCATTATTCAGACTATTGCAGCGGCCACGCAGTACTAAACCACGTGCCCCGCAAAATAGCCCATGCACGATTTTATGGGTGCATTACGCACGTTCTAGCTATAGTAATAGCCGCAAACGTGTGGAATCTGCGCGTATGTTAACGCGGAAAAAGCTTCCACTATGTGTGGATGGAGCCTTACAGCTTTCTTGTTCTGGCTTTGTGACTCAAAAGTACAAAATCCAGTACAGCCAGGCAGTTGACAGCCATGATGGCCTCTATACTTCTTTCATGTAAGATGTACTGTCATTTTAAGTTTATTTACGTTTATTAACTTTGACTTGCGGAAAAAGTACACTTCAATCAGGACTGAAAATGAAGCTTTGAAATGCATGCAGGGGGTACATTGTACCTGCCTAGGCCTCCTGGTTTTTTTTTTTTTTTTAATGGAAGGCAGAACCCCACCCCACTGCTTTAAATACCCTGTGATCAAAAATCTGGGGTACTGGCAGAGCCAAGGGATGTGACATGCATGTGCCATGTAGGCACCCACCCCTCTAGTGTAATGAGGTTATTCAGTAGGGATGCACTAATACCGGTTTTTCGGTATCTAGTACCAATATTTTTTTTTCTCTTACTCGCCGATACCGATAGTCCTAATGACTCACCTGATTAGTCGGGCGGCGTTTAAAGACTCGCCACCCGGTTCCCGATTAGCGGGGAAGCCTTCTCCATGCTTCCTCGTCACTAGATGAAGAGAAAACATGGAGCTGGCTTTGTGGCCAATCAGGAAGCCGGGCGCTGTGAAATGACGCGGTTCCCGGCTTCCTGATTGGCTGGGAAGCCGGCTCCATGCTCCCTCAGCATGAGGTGATGAGGGAGCATGAAGCTGGCTTCCCTGCCAATCAGAAAGCCGAGTGTTGTGTCATTACAGGGCACCTGGCTTCCTGATTGGTCAGGAAACTGGCCAATCAGGAAGCCGGGCAGCGAGTCATTACACGCTGCCCGACTTCCTAAATTGGCCCGGAAAGCTGGCTCCGTGCTCCCTCGTTGCAAGTGACGAGGGAGCATGGAGCCAGCTTCCTGGCCAATCAGGAAGCTGGGCAGCGTGTAATGAGTCGCTGCCCGGCTTCCTGATACCGGAAGTATCATGCTAGGCAGTATCAAGCTAGGCATCAGAGCATTTGGGCGAGTACAAGTACTCGCCAAAATACTCGGCACCGGCACCAATACTAGTATCTGTGCATCCCTTATATTCAGCTTGGTGATGCACAGGACAGACAGAACTGAAAAAAAAATCCTAAAGGACATACTCACATTTCTGAATGTATCCCTGCATCACTAATCTGTCACTTACCACTGCCTTCCATGTTGCAGGGATACATTTAGAAATGTGCTGTATGTCCTTTTTTAGGATTTTGTTTTCAGTTCTGTCTTTATTTTTACTGGAATGTGCTCATACTGATAACAAAATGTTATCAGTATGAATTGCATTACGTTTCTTGTTGGTATGCTTCCTTAAGGTCTGCATTATTATTTCTCTGTCTTTACAGGGTCCACTTGTATTTTTGGAGCAAGCCATTATCCAGTGTGCACTTCAGACTCTAGCAGGGAAAGGTTATACACCCATATACACCCCATTCTTCATGAGGAAAGAAGTCATGCAGGAAGTAGCTCAGCTAAGCCAGTTTGATGATGAGTTGTATAAGGTATGCTACTACCCACCATCTACGTTGTCTGTACTTTTATACCTACAGAAAATGATATTTGTGGTGTTTTTTATTGTTCTGTTTATCTGCATTATTTCCCCTTTTTTTTTATTTTGATGCACAAAAGTGTTTTTATTAAGAATTATTCAGCCCCCAGTGTAAATTCGGTGTACTAAGCCAAATGGTGCCTTGCAACAGCCGTCAGGCAAAGTAAGTTTGTGCTGTGCCATAGTAAAATAATTATGGAAAGTAGCATCTGTCATTGTACTTCATGTTCATTAATATTGCTAAACACTGATACCAGTCCTAGTCTCTTTACATAGGCACACCATGTGTTTCTTAGTCCTATTTTGTACAGTACCTGGTGCTACAAAAAAACAAGAGTAATAACTCTTGCATATCACAAAATACCTTCATATCGTGTAAATGTTGATAAAGACCTGCATCAAGTGGGGTAACCACAGAGACTCCAAATCACCAATACTGTGAATATATTTAAATTTGTATTTATTATTTTTGGGGGCTTAGATGTTGAATACGTGTAACTCTTTATATTGTGTATATGCCCTGGCTATGAATGTTACTGAAATTAATAACAAGTGATGTATTATTCTGGTTTTTGAATTGCATCTAGAATGTAACTTTTCCTTATCTGTTACAAGTAACTTGTTACAAAAATTGGCCCCTAGCCATGACTAGACTAGCAGGTTCAATTTTAATATATTCAGTTACCAATTCCTTAAAGACCTCTATAGCTATTGTTTTGATTTCCTTTTTTTTTAGGTGATTGGGAAGGGTAGCGAAAAATCTGATGATAATTCCATTGATGAAAAGTACCTGATTGCAACATCAGAACAACCAATTGCTGCTTTACATCGTGAGGAATGGTTAAAGCCCGAGGACTTGCCCATCCGTTATGCAGGTATATCCACTTGCTTCCGACAGGAAGTGGGCTCCCATGGAAGAGATACACGAGGAATCTTCAGAGTGCATCAGTTTGAAAAGGTATTCAAACCTTATTGCAATATCACCCTAAAGTGTAAGCATGCTAGAGTTCATTTCAGAGTTCTCTGAATAGATAAAAACACAAGGCTACAAACCAGTTGGTCTTATCTGGTCATAGAACTGACGTGACAGCTAAAGCTGACCATACACTTACAGGGCTATTCACAAAAGGGTGAAGAGTTTGGAGAAGTGAACAATCTAGGACAACATAGCTGATTTAGAAAAATTGGCCCATTCAGCTCACTTTCCACTTTAGCTATGTTGTCCTAGATTGTTCACTTCTCCAGACTCTTCACCCTTTTGCGAAATGAACCAGTGGACATTCACTCAGTGGGTGGCCCTGTCAGCAGCCTTCTGCCCACCACCCTTCAATCAGAAAATCCAAGGAGGAGCCAGGTGAAAAATTCTCGGCCGAACAGTGACTATAGCCAACCAGCTGCAGTCATTGTTCAGGTATTCTGACAGTGGCATACTGGCCACTTTCAAAGTACAAAAGCCCATTGGGAAATAAATGAATCCACACAGACTGAGTAAAAACAAAAAATCTAAGTGTATTACCAACTTAATGGTAAAGTGGAACTCCATTCAGTTTTGGATAGAGTAGGATGGTGGTGGGGTCCTATGTCCGATATTGCTGTCTGCTTCTTTAGTGGTGTGCTCATTGCATTATTTTAACCGCTACCCGGCCGGCCGACCGCTTCCTGGATGCGCACGGCCGGTTAGCCGTGCGCAAGCAGGAAAGACACAACATTTAAAAACAGGCAGCTATGCCTGTTAACATACGGATCGCTTGTATAAGCTGCCGGCCCGTGTGTGTGTGTCCCCCTCCCGTTGTCACGGTGGTCCCGGGCTCCGCTGTGCCCGGTGCGAGCCTGGGACCAGTATAGCGCTTCTCTCACGGGATGAGAGGGAGATCAGTACACGATCTCCCTCTGGTCCCCTCTCCGGTGTCAAAATGCGGAAGTGATGTATATTACATACGATGCATTCTCGTGTCACTCACCAGCTTCAGATGCTGGAGTGAAGCTGATGAAGCAGATCTCTGCTTCTTCAGGGGGGTCCTAGGTGACATTCGGGGTCACCTAGGACCCCGAATGTCTCCATAAAGAGGACCTGTCACATAGGGGGGTTTCCTAGCCCCCTCTGTGATCGCAATAAAGTTAAGTGGGGGGAAAAAAACTAGGAAAGAAAATTATTTTCCAAAAAATGTTTAAGTTACACATAAAAAAGAATAACAAAAAACATTTTTTAAAGTCCCCACCCATACATACGCGCATGTGTCAGGTGCACATACCTGCGAAAACAACCATTGCGCCCATTACACCGCACATGTTACATAACGTCGCAGTGAGAGCAATAATTTTAGGGCCATCAATCACTGATAACACGAAACTGATGAGCGGTAAAAGCTTTTAAAGCGTCACCTATGGTCAATTTTGGGTATGGTAGTTTGTGGCATTTTCGCGGAAACGCGCAATTTTTAAGCTTGACAGGTTTGAGGTTTATTTAACCGACGTGACCCGTCTATTATATTTAACCAAAATAATTGGGTAATAATTGTTTCCTAACATAATGTAAAAAAATGTTTTCAAAATTTTCAGTAATTTTTCTTAAATGTAGTAAAAAATAAAACCCCCAGTGGTGAATAAATACCACCAAAAGAAAGCTCCATCTGTCCCCCAAAAAAGGGTATAAAATTAATTTCAGTACAGCGCTGCATGACGGAATAAATGTCAGTCAAAGTACCGCAGCGCTGAATACTAAAAAATGGCCTGAATGGGAAGGGGGTGGTACACTTGGTCAGCAAGTGGTTAATCTTTCCCTCTCTGGAGTGCATTCTCCATATAGCTCTTTGTATCACTACTGAGCCATCTTATTTTACAGTACAGGTGTATGTGAAGTGACACTAAACTCAGGCGGTAAATCTTAAAAATGCATTAAAGTACCTCCAACTAATAACAAATCTTATTTGTGTATCACTCAGCTGTAGAGCCTCAAATCATCTCTGAATTCATGCTGACACTGTCCTTCCTTCTGGAGGGTGGTTGCTTTTGTTCCCCATGGTCCCCGTGTGTGTGTGTTGTAGAGTAGCTCCCTCTCCCACGATACTTAATCCTCCTGTCCCATCGCACTCCTGACCGGACGAAAACCCAAATCCAACTGGGTGGGTGCAGTGGTGACAACGGATGCCTCCGTGAAATGTAGATAGATGAAAGTAGTCACTCGCACTCGATGATATTAAAGTCAATGTTTGCCTGAGGACGGGGCCGCATGGTCTCGAAACGTCGCTAAGGAGATGTGTGTTATCTCAGTCAATAAACAGCATTTACTTTAATATCATGGAGTGCGAGTGACTACTTTCATCCCTCCCATGATGACTGTAACTCCAGTACAAATTGGTAAACTAAACGTGAGATTGTAGTCTTATCACAGGAGTGAGTTTGGAGCAGTGGCTAGTTTACAACACACACAGGGACCATGGAGAACAAACGTAGCCACCCTCCAGCAGGAAGGCCAGTGTCAGCACCAATTCAGAGATGATTTGAGGATCTACAGCTGAGTGATACACACATAAGATACATTGTGGTTCATATTTAAGATACTTGAATCCATTTTGAAGGTTTAACTCCTGAGTTTAGTGTCACTTTAATTATATGAAAGTTAACTGGCCTGCAGGAGGGTGTCCATCTATCGTTTTGTTGGTCTTTTCTATATTGTGCATACAAAATGTTGGTAAAAGATCAGCTGCCTTTATTTTTGTTTCTTAGACACAGCTTTGTTTAGTATTTAAACAAGACAGCAATAATTCTGCTGAGTGATATACAAATAAGATACATTTTTGTTAATAGTTGGGGTACATGAATGCCTTAAGATGTATCTCCCGAGTATAGTGTTACTTAGTCCCTTTTATAACACACCCATGCATAATACTTGCTTACTTTCTCCCCCCACTAACCGGTTGTGAATTGTGAAAACTAAGAGTATGTGACATTGAAATATTTTAGTAAACCACTACCTGTCATCTAGTTTGTTTTTTGAAATGTTTCTTTTTTTCTTCATTTTAGATTGAGCAGTTTATATTTGCCTCTCCTCATGATAACAAGTCCTGGGAATTGTTTGATGAGATGATTAGTTCAGCAGAAGGATTTTACCAAACCTTGGGCATCCCCTACCGCATAGTTAACATTGTTTCAGGTATGCATGCTTTTACCTTTCCCCAGTTCCTGCTAAATTAAATTCTGTCAAGGAAACTTTGGGAGCCCTAATGTTTGGACACCAGAAGGCACAACTACTGCATATAGAAAGGCAAGGTAATGGAGGTGGGCCATGCAGGTGAAACTTCCTAGGATCCCTGGCTGCATAGAAGGGGTGGAGATGAGAGAGGGAAGGATTGCACTAGGCCGAGATTTACCATCCTCTCAAATGTTTTCTAGAACTTCTCAACATATCTTGTATCCATGCAGATTCAACAATGCATTTTACATGTAGTATTCCAAAAATGGTTTAGGGCTATATAGTACAGAATTCCAAGGTTTATCCTTGCATGTGGTAGTATTCATTCCAGCAAGATTGTTGATATTTTATACAAAACCCTGCCATCCATTTTGTCATTAAGAAAAGATCCAGTCATCCAAAAATCCTTTTCTCTCCCCATGTGAGACTCTGATTTACTACCTTTTTTATTTAGTGTGATTGTTTCTTCACATTTTAAATTTGCTAACTTTCATATCATATACAATACATTTCCTAGTGATCAGGATGACTGCTAATGCCTGCATTAGAGAATTTACTTTAAAGAGGGACTGAACTCTGAAAGCTGTGCCTAAAAGGACAGTGTGCAAATAACTAGGCGGCATTATTGCTTGTAGTCTCCCTGCAGCTGATCCTTTCCGCATTACTGACCTGTCATGCCATTCTGCACTGTGCCTCTGTGTGGAGGTGGCCATCTTGATAGGGGCAGGGTTTAACTTCACGTCAGGACCTCCAGCCAGAAAAACAGTGAGCAAAACAGTAGTGACCTGACCAAATGTTGTTTCAAATCTCCTAAGATAAGCAGTCATAGACAGCAGCACCTTAGATCTCACACGGCACATATACAGCTATGTGGCTGTTGGTATAGGAGCGCCTAGACTCACTCGCATACCAGGAAATGCAATGTTATTTTAAAGGAGGAAGACTAAGGGTAAATCTTTCAGGGAACTGCTTAGGCGCAATTAACATTTCTAAATGTTCCCCATAACACAGCAAACATTCACTTTTTGAGTTCAGGTCCACTTTAATGTATAACTGTTTGGGGTTTATTGCCATTTTACCTATATTTTTGTCAGTCTGTTTCGAAAGTCTTAAAGAAAGGGATTCCATCTCATGCAGAGTTTAGGTTATAATGCTATCACTCACTCTGTGGGGCACTGCCAGTGACCGATAAGCTGCTCATGAAAGACAGGTCAAAGATTATGGCTGTGCATAGTACCCCATATATTTACAGCTGTTAACTGGTTAAAAAAAAAAAGACTGCAGTTAAAGTACGGTAACTTTATTATGGATGACTCTCATTTTGAAAATGCTGGTTCTCTGTCATTCTGATGCTTTGACTTCAAAGCTATCTGAGTTGCTGAGCAAATATAAAGAGAAGTAGTCATGGCACTTTTCTGACACTCCTTTACAGCCCGCTTATTGTGGTTATGTGAACCATTTAGCAAATATACATTTTGTTTGTGTCTGAAGTGAGCTGAATATAGAATGTCCATATGTGTAAATCCTAAAGCATTATTTAAGCTATAAATGCTGCATAGTTATGAGGACTTTTCTTCCTTTTACAGGTTCTTTAAATCATGCAGCCAGTAAGAAGCTTGACTTGGAAGCATGGTTTCCTGGCTCTGCTGCCTTTAGAGAGTTAGTGTCTTGTTCAAACTGCACCGACTATCAGGCGCGAAGGCTGCGCATCCGTTATGGACAAACAAAAAAGATGATGGATAAGGTAAAGCAATGGGCTCATTTTAGTCAGCTGTTTGGTCTCTATGCTGAAGCTCGAGCTGCAATTAAGATATGGAACGTCTAAAACACGCCAATACTAATATTAAACATAATTAGTAAAGCTTCTAACATATTGCATTGTCTTGTATGTTGCAGGCTGACTTTGTGCATATGTTAAATGCTACTATGTGTGCTACAACACGAACCATCTGTGCAATCCTGGAGAATTATCAGACTGAAGAAGGAATAATTGTACCAGAAAAACTCAGGGATTTCATGCCTGCTGGTCAGTATAACTATCGCCATTCTTTTAGATCTTAAAATCTGATTCCAACATTGATCATTTTATATCATTTTATATTTGTATTAGTGAAATGATCATGCTGTTAGTCTTATTAGATGAATAGGTTTGCCTCTTTAGTATCCCACTTGCCCTAGTCATAACATGCACTTGACTGGTGTAAAAACAAAACCCAAAAAACCTCAAGCTGCAACAATCGCCTGTAATTTGGAGCCGTCTCTTTAATCAAAACTTTTTTCTTTTTCTCTCTCTCTACAGGATACAAGGATATAATAAAATTTGTCAAGCCAGCTCCAATTGATATAGAACTAACAAAAAAACTAAAGAAACAGCAAGAAGGTGGGAAAAAAAGCCAAAACAGTGAACTAGACTCCAAGATGCAGAAAATGGAAGTCAATAGTGCATAATGTTAGGATAACTTCCATCATTTTATTCCAATGCACGAATCCTATCAGCCTACCGACATACAACTGACCATTAAATTATTGGGCCTATGTCATTTTCATGTACTCCTGTAATATTATTTACGCTCTCTAGTCTGCTTCTGCTTACAACAAAGAACAGTTGGACTGTTTTAATTCAGGGGTTATTACAGAGGCAAAGTGGAATCAAATGTACTCCTAAATATATATTTAAAAAGGGGGAAAAAAAATAAAGCAGGCTGTGAAACTGTGTTCATGTTACAGTTCTTGATTGGAAAATTAGCTTTTGTACTTTTTTTTTTTTTTTTTTTTTTATTCTTTCCTAGCTCATGGAAGTATCAGTTCTATGACTTCTTACCATTTTAAAAGGGCAAGAGTAAAATACATTTTTAGACAGCTCCTGGGCTTTCCTTTTAGACCAGATTATACTCTCATATTTCATTATTAAACCAATGCTGAGATACTATCCAAGGTTTTGCAGATTATTTGTTTTCAGTTTGTACTCTTTAGCATAGTAGATGCTCATACTACCTACTGAATGTGGTGAAACATTATGATTCGAATAGACTTCCGCGCTGGAGCCAAAAGAAATCCCTTTGTTTACAAAGCCAGCCAGCACTCTGATGTATTGCACAAACGCCAGTTATAACAATCAAAAGTGAGAACAGCACTATAAAGTCCCCCCCTAAATTACCCCCTTTTGAAAAACAGACCAGTTTAAAAAAAAAAAAAATGGGTGACATTGTGATAGATTTTGTTACAAGGGTGGATGAAAAGGCCTGTATTGGATGGACGGGTCGTACAATGGTAATTGGTTGCACATCCTTCTCTATTGCCATTACAATCGTACGATTCTCGGTGGGTTTTCGAACATGTCCGTAAGTTAAAAGTCGTGCGACCTTACAGTAGCAGAGGTCGCACGCCTTCCACACACCTTGTGATAATCGTACGATCGCTGGATTTCCCGCGATTATCGCAAGGTGTGTGGGCACCTTTTACTCTACAGGATGTCTGGGGTCTCACTGAAGCATAGGATGCTTAATCATTTTTCCTGGCACTTTAGAAAACTCATTACTGGAGGATTTTTTTTTTTTTATAGAGCACAATTAAGTTGTGGAGGGTCACCTGGGTAAGGTATATTGCAACCTTTTTAATACCAGGTCCTTAGGTTCCTCTTTATCAGGTTAGACTGAAAGACCTTGTCAGATAGTTCATCCCCACCTATGCACTTGAATTTATTGACAGAGCTTTTTGCTTGGGTGACACTTGCTCACATTACATTAGTCATTGAGCCATCCGGGTGCATGGTTGTCAGCATATGTATGGTTTTCCAGTTGGTAAACTTGATGACCAGCAGTTCCTCTTGCTGATAACCTCTACAGCAAGGTACATCAATAAGTTATCTCGCCAGCTGTTGTGGCATATCTGTGCAGATTTTCCTTATGATCCTACATGCTCTCTCGTGTTTGCACCATGTAAAAAGCTGCACATTGGTGTAGCAGTATCTATATCCAGGTGGAAGCCTTTGTGGAACAAAGAGTGCATGAGCTTCTACCTATATTTTCTTGGTAGTCTCTTAACAGATATTTTAGAAGGCAAACATACGTTGGTCAGTCACCCAATTTGTAAATTTTAACCCCAACCTGCTTGAAAGGTATGAATTCTGCTTTCGAAATGCGTTAGCCGCTTTATCTATAGAAACTTTTTTGCCTGGGATCTATATTGATGAAAATTGGCTGAATAAAAACAGAAATGAGTGGCTGTAATTTGAAGAGACGATCATGTTTGGGGACACTGTGAATTGTGTTGGAAATGTAAGAAGCAGCACAATGATTCAATCTGGTCTCTCTGTATCATTGCTGAAAAAGTAGGAGTGGTAGGGATGGAGCTAGAGGCCTATTTGTGGCACATTCCAAACTTTCAGACTAAACCCATGTTCAAGATGACAACCAGAACTATTTCGATTACTGTAAGGTGTATTGGCACCCATTTGTTACAATTGGAAGATGTGGGGAAAGTGGTATAAAGATTTGTCGAAGTAACAAAAAGCTTTGAGAGCTCATCAATCAAAGTCCTTTAATACACTGAACTAAAAACTGGATTCCTGAGTCACCAAGCCATGGACAACCTGGTTGTTGGTGCTAGACCTGGTGTAGGCAACCTTGGCTTTCCAGCTGTGCTGAAACTACAAATCCCGTCATGCCTGTGGCTTGCAATGCCTTATGGGATTTGTAGTTTCAGCACAGCTGGAGAGCCAAGGTTGCCTACCCCTGTGCTAGATGCATCTTTCTTTGCAAGGATTGGACTAACTCGTACTGCCATAACAGAATTGTGTGTTGTAGGAGGCTGGAGTGAAACTGGGCAATTGAAATGGACTTAAGTTTCTCCTGAGAAAAAAAAAAACACCGGCTTTAGAATTGTCTTGGACTAGATCTAGACTTTCCAAGTGATGAGGTGGTTCCAGTGCTGATTTCTGAAGGTTTAGGATCCATCAAAAGATCTGGACAGATAGGGCTACAGTGTTTGGCAGAACCTGTGTTAACTGTTCCCTCCAATAGGAGGCAGTCTAGGTACCCCATATGGGGATACTGCAAGCCTCCCTGATGAAGGGCCAAGTGGATTCCATATAGAACTTCTGATCTCAAATAAAGATATTTAGAGCTTTTTAAATCCAAGATGAGGTGCATGTTCTCTTTGGGCTTGGGGACAGTGAACAGGTTGGAGAAAATTCCCTGAAACTATTCTTGCACCGGAACCAGGGGCACCGTGTTCCAAGATTAACAAGTAGTTCATGAAGATCTGCTAATTTGTAGCGACACCAGTAGGTTACAATTGATGAAGCGGGGAAGGAAACGTTAGCCTGTAGCCCCTCAAGAACACTACCTGCACCACAGCATCTGAATTGCAGGCTGTTCAAGTGTCAGCAAATGCTTTTTTTTTTTTCTGTGCTGTCCATCCCTTTTTCTATTTTTGTTTTTTCCTCTAGCCTCTATAATGGACCTTGCTGAGAGAAATATCTAATGTGGAACAAATCATTTTTAAGTGGGGGGTATGGAGCACCACGGTGGAAGCATTGATTTGTACAAAGGCTGTAATAGCTGTGAGCTCTAGCAGTCTCACATAATGTGTCCCCTGTCTCCAATAACTGCTAGAGTATGTTCTCCTGTAACATGTCTGCAGTTTCTGACAGCTTACTGTAGCATTGTATTCACAGATTATGTGTGGTCCTTTGCTAATTTCAGGGCCGCGCTGGTCTGAGGGCTTGGAGTTCCAAGGCTTGTGGTTAAAGCAGATTTTGGCTTGGAATATGAGACTTGAGTATTTTCTTGACATCGAATGAGGAGTGAGCCATCCCAGACTGAGCCCCAGTCTTCTTTGGCTGAGGGAGACAGATACTCTTGCCCCCTGTTGCATCTTTAATGAGGGCATCCAAGACGAGCCCAAAGGCGCTTTGCAGGTCATGCAGATTAAGTGCTTCTTACACACAGGCTCTGCAGTCCAACACTTAACCAGTGTCTTCAACATATGCACTGACAAGAGACTCACGTGGTAAATAGAACAGGGGAAAAAAAAAATCAAACAACCAAATCCACACTGTAGCTCAGAGCTGTATGCATTAGTTCCAGATACTCTATGACCAAGGGATCAACTGACATAGTGATCAGATACTTTCTAATAGCCTTAGACCAGACAGCCAAGTTTTGACAGATCAAGCTTAGAGCCAGACATGCTTGAGAAAACAAAGCTCCAGCTCATCAGTGGGGTCCTTAAAAACAGGACACTGCCAGATCCACAGAGAAGGCAGACCACTTTTTAACAAAGTTCTTCTCAAACAGATACAAAGCTGACAAACATTTGGGAGGTAGACATCTTGTCAGGATGTTTTCAGTATTCATAAAAGGAAGACTGAGAACAGAGGGTGCACAACAAAGGTCCTGGCAATCTAAGGAGCTCTAAAAGATCCTAGACTTGGAACAGCACTGGTAGAAGAAACAGGCTGATCCTCTAGTTTCAAAGTGGTATGGCTCATTAGTAAGAGCTGAAATGATTTATTATTGTTTGGAAGTAATTGGAGAAGATTAAGACTCCTGAAATAAGGTTTGCCCAGCAAGGACTAGAAAGACAGAGTCTTAGACCATGTAGGAAATGTTCCATTTATCACTACCATCTGGATCTGTTCCTGCAACTATTTTCTACACATGTACATACAATTTCTTCAATGCCAACAGACCTTAATTTGAAAGTTAAAAGAACTATGGGGTAACCTTTTTATCCCATAGTTCTAATCAGGGGCACGGGAGGACATATACTAACCTCCTCCCGTGACACAAACCTCAGTATATAACGAGCTACAGCTTGCTATATACTGAGAGCGCCGCAGCCGGGACGGATCCCTTCGATACGGTCTAGTGCCACCAACCTATCTGATTGACAGCAGGCTCTGCCTACCTAGAGGCAGAGCCAGCTGTGCCCACCCTATCCCTCCAGTCAGAGCTGAAGGATCGGAGAAGGAAGGGGGGGAATCTCTGCAGGGAGACGATTGGGAAGTGAGCGACGGTATGTGTTTGCTGACCTCCCAAATCAATAGAGCCGACAGTTTCCTTGTCACACGTCGGCTCTAACTATGAGGATGAGTAAAAATCACTCACCTCAGTTCTCCTTCAAGCATTTGTGGATACTGTTTCAAATGCTCTAGTAAAATGCAGATAAGCTACATCCACTAGCCTTCCTCTAAAGAACTATGAGGTGAGTGAAAATCACAATTAAACTGTCACACTTCGGCTCAATAGATCAGGAAGTGAGCGAACGCATACCGTCGCTCGCTCATCTCTGCAGAGAGCGGTGACCGTTAGATTCCACCCCCCCCAGTGCTGAGTGGAGGAACTGATGGGGAGGGGGCGGACACAGCTGGCTCTGCCTCTAGATAGGCAGAGCCAGCTGTCACGCAGCTGGGTGGATCTCAACAGCATTGTCAAGATCCAACCAGGCTGTGGCGGTCTCAGTATATTGCGGGCATAGGCTCGCTATATACTGAGCTTTGGGTCACGGGTGGACGCTAGTACAGGTGAAACTCGAACAATTAGAATATCGTGCAAAGTTCATTTATTTCACTAATGCAACTTAAAAGGTGAAACTAATATATGAGATAGACTCATTACATGCAAAGCAAGATAGTTCAAGCCGTGATTTGTCATAATTGTGATGATTATGGCTTACAGCTCATGAAAACCCCAAGAACCCCAATCTCAGAAAATGAGAATATTACATCCAATCAATAAAACAAAGGATTGTACATAGAACAATATCGGACCTCTGAAAAGTATAAGCATGCATATGTACTCAGTACTTGGTTTGGGCCCCTTTTGCAGCAATTACTGGCATTACTTTTGCACGATATTCTAATTATTCGAGTTTCACCTGTATATGTCCTCCCATGACCCTTAAGAGAACTATGAGGAAAACCACTTAGCCCATAGTTCTCTTAAGTTACTGCGCGCATCCTCATAGAATGTTGTTAATAGACAAGAGCAGATCTTCATAAATCCATATGGGTTGTTACTTATACCATTTTCATAGACAAATTCTTGAATATAGTCCCCTACCATTCTTTCCAAAACCTTGCATACTATTGATGTTAGGGCACACCAATACAGCAGGACTGTACCCCTTTGTCTAGAATCAGACATGTTGCAACCACAAGGCTGATAGGCAACATAGCTCAGGGTACGAGTCAAAGACTTCAGGTACTCACAAACCCAACTGCTGGTAGCAGATTGTAGGGTGAGACAGCCAGGAGGTGACCACGTCACTGTAGAAGGGCAGCAGGAACAAATCGTGGATCAGATTTCTACATGGCTCTTGCAAACCAAAGCAGCAGTGAGAAGATTAATCCTCAAGGTTAAATGGTGGGAAAGAAAGCATGCAACACTCCACCTAGAGGCTGGTGTCAGTATGCACTCCCTCAGTGTTAACTCCTCCTGCAGTAAACTATCAAAAAGTGGGAAATTTGAAGGTGCTCAGTGGGCCATAAACAAGGTAGCCGTCTACTCATAAAGTAAGTCTTCAGAGATAGGGCAAGCGTTGAGGCAAATACAGCAGATCTGGACCTGGAAATCGCTCAGCAGCTAGCTTAACATTAATGGGGTCTGGAAATCGCCACAAGTGGAACCCAGTGCTTGAAGGCTACATTCCAGGCTTGCCCTTAAACACCCAGTTGGGTCTGGGTATTGCACTTCAAAACTAGGCTGCGAAAAAGGCTGATTTAGCTGCTGTGTAGGGACCAAACATCTGCAGTGAAGAATCTTGATTGGTGGAAAGGGAAAAAAGGGAGCATTGCTGACTAAAAGATGTCCATCCTATTAGGATACCAGCAAAATACTGAGAATCTTGCAGGAAGAGTCCTGGGCTGAGCTACAGTTCTTTGATTTACCAGTGTCCAATTCTTCTGTAGGTAGCAGTACAACCCAAGAGCAAAGACTACCTGCGTCTCTCAATGGTCAAGAAAAACCATCAAGCCTCAAAAATTAGTGATGTCAAAAAAACTACGATACACAAAATAGTAACAAAAACTGTTACATCTCATCATTTTGGATGAGAATCACAGAAGTACTCAAAGCTGCTCTTGCCACTCAATCCAAAATGCCCCTGCAGTGATCCTCAGCTCACCCAAAAGCAAGGAGTGTGCCTGGCCAGGAGCTGCTACTTGTCTACTATGTAGAGGTGATCAGGTGGCTTTACAGTTCACAAATTATTTCTGCTAAAATACAGGAAGGACAGACGATTCATTTTCACACAAATTCATAGCTAAAGTTAGGGCCTGTGTCAATCTGATATTGATCGTGTCACACAAATTTTGCATTCCTATAAAAGGCTATGGGAATGGAAAACCTGCTTGAAGCAGGTCAAATTAAATACAGGATCTGGCTTTTCTCTATATAGTAAAAGTGGGAATTTGGGAACTGGAAATGACCTGATCAACTCTACATAGTGGGAAAGATAGCAGCTCCTAGCCCAGTCAACTGAAGTTCAAATTATAAATGATCTCAGAAGTGTTTCAAGCTGATGCCATCAATACAAGCCCATCAACATAGGCCCTTACAGTGGTGGTAATTAAAGGTGCAGGCATGGAAGCTGTAATCCTTGTCCAGGCTTCACTAACTAGTGAAAGCCTGAGCTGGCATGAACATGCAGCCATAAGAGATAGAAAAGGCTCACGGCCCGACTAGCTCAGAGATTTCCAACTCCTGTTCTCGAAGGCCACATACAAGTCAGATCTTTCATATAAACCGAGTCATTATCTGACTCTTTCTTGAACCATACGTTACTGAATTTACAGCTGTCCAATAGAGAAAAGCCAAAAAATGTGTTTGGTTCCTGGCCCTGGAGGACTGCATTTGGACAGATCCTGCCTTTAAAAAAAAAGCCTGCAATAGTAGCAGCTCCTGAATTTCACAGGTAATATTTTTCTTTGAGGCAATTACGAAACAACAGACCCCATGTGCAGGGTTTATCAATGCTTCTACCATCGATATGATTTTATTTTTTTTATTTCAACCTGCAGTACAGTCTGCTGGTAAAAATTTTTACAGAATGCACGTTAAGCATAAGTGGATGTTGTCTACCAAAATATCCTTTAAAATGTTAACATCAATCTGGTGCATATGGAGGAAGGAGCCCGAAGGGCACGGGCTGTGAACAAAAAAAATATTGGCATCAAAATGACATCCAGACCAATCAACTTTCTTCTGAAGAGCCTCAGCTAGGGAAAGCTAGCCAGGACGTTTACACAAATCCCAAATTCAGCCATGAACATCCGGTTCAGGGCAAGCATCTTAATGTCTGTATATACCATTAGAACTAGTGAATGTTGCAACCTTGACTATGATTAGTAATGGACATTGTGACGGATTCTTTTAAAGGAGAACTATGGGGTCAGTGCTTTTCCCCATAGTTCTCCTTAGGGTAACGGGAGGACACAAACTAGCGTCCTCCCGTTACCCTAAGCTCAGTATACCGCAAACTACAGCTCGCAGTATACTGAGACGCCGCAGGCGGAGCAGATCCCGACATCGATGTCGAGATCCGCCCAGCTGCGTGAGTGACAGCTGGCTCTGCCTATCTAGAGGCAGAGCCAGCTGTACCCGCCCCCTCCCGTTCCGCCAGATCGGATCGGGGAATCCAGCCCCTCCCCCTGTCACGGCAGAGAGCCGTGACAGGATCGAGAGGCGACCGAACCCGGTACGTGTTCCCTCACCTCCCGATCTACTGAGCCGACCTGTGACAGTCTCATTGTCACAGGTCGGCTAGAACTATGAGGTGAGTGAAATCACTCATCTCATAGTTCTCCTTTAATGTAAAGTTTTAGCTTGTTTATGAAGATTAAAATGTTTGCATGACCTTCTGGCATGCACATAGTCTACAGTCAACAATCTCGACATAATAGGTAATAACCACCTAATTTCTTTGTTGTTCTGCTCTTATAATGGAAAAGCCCGAAGGATTTTGACTTCATCAAGTGGTCTGTCCTGACTGTCTGTTTCCACCATGCCCAGTCTGTTCAGTGTACTAAGGCCTTGGGCAACACGTCCAAAAATAGTGTGTTTCCCATCCAACCACTGAGTAGGTGCCAACGACAAGAAAAACTGACTTCCATTTGTATCTGGTCCAGAATTTGCCATAGCCA
>NW_017306345.1:1571719-1572215 GCF_000935625.1 Nanorana parkeri | reverse complement strand
CCCCCTGTCACGGCAGAGAGCCGTGACAGGATCGAGAGGCGACCGAACCCGGTACGTGTTCCCTCACCTCCCGATCTACTGAGCCGACCTGTGACAGTCTCATTGTCACAGGTCGGCTAGAACTATGAGGTGAGTGAAATCACTCATCTCATAGTTCTCCTTTAATGTAAAGTTTTAGCTTGTTTATGAAGATTAAAATGTTTGCATGACCTTCTGGCATGCACATAGTCTACAGTCAACAATCTCGACATAATAGGTAATAACCACCTAATTTCTTTGTTGTTCTGCTCTTATAATGGAAAAGCCCGAAGGATTTTGACTTCATCAAGTGGTCTGTCCTGACTGTCTGTTTCCACCATGCCCAGTCTGTTCAGTGTACTAAGGCCTTGGGCAACACGTCCAAAAATAGTGTGTTTCCCATCCAACCACTGAGTAGGTGCCAACGACAAGAAAAACTGACTTCCATTTGTATCTGGTCCAGAATTTGCCATAGCCA
>NW_017306345.1:1542006-1571566 GCF_000935625.1 Nanorana parkeri | reverse complement strand
AACACTTACCAATTCAGTTATGGTGTTTTAACCCTTTTTCTGCACACTACTAAATTGACCTACAAGCAGCCATGACAATGCACTGTGCACTAGCACTGATTGCTGTAATCACAATAAAAACTATTTTTAAACAGAGAAAAAAAAATTGCAATCCTGTTATATTCGAATAGTGCTCTACAACAAAAATAAATCATTTGCAAGTTGTTTTAACTATTTTACTAACTATTGGGATAAGTGTAACTATGGCGATAAGTGTAATTCACTCACCCCACCACTCTTGTTCTGGAGATAACCTTAACATTTTGGATTTCCCTTCATTTTCTGTTTCAGTGACAACAGTCATCAGGACACATAGAGAAGTGACACTTACGAATGGGGACACAGACAGCAATAAGAACTTGACAGAGGATCTAACCCATGAGACTGACAGCACACAGGTATAACTCCCAGAGGAAGATGCCTGATTTGCAGTTTCACCACAGCTGGAAGGCCAAAGTTGGCCACCCCCGCATTACTGCAACGCAAGGCAATACGCAGCACATTGGATACCCAATGCTCTGCTACAGCAGCAGGCAAGGCAGCCACACTACAGTGCACAAAACCCGTGCACTATAGTGGGCAGAGTTCCACAAGATATATGGAGAGCCCAGAGAAAAGCACGAGACACTGGCACTAATCAGTAGACAAGGCAAATGGAATAACTGGTTGCTGCAGTAGGACAACTGAATGCTTGCTATTAATGACTGAAGTGCAACAATGCCAAGCAATTTCTCACACAAAGCAGCCAGCAGCCTGGATTTCTAGCAGTATGAAACATACCCAATGAACACGGCACCCTGAGCAGCACTATTGACATTTCAGCAGTGTTCATGGGGGCGTCAGACCCCTGGAGAGCCTGGCCACTGCTCTGCATAGGAAAGCCATGGCCTGACTCTCCCATGTGCTGCCAGCACACAATATTTTAACCCTTGCTGCAGCAATCAGCAGTTAAAAAAAAGAAGGGGTAAAAGAGACTGCGTTAGGGCTTATTCATAAGTGTACAGAGGTCCATGTACAGAGAAAAATAGTCTGATCTCTGTGCCTGGTAGCCAAAAGGTGTTGTGTACAGCGTGTCCTTACAAATCAATGACAGGCAGCGGCTGTACACTGGTAAATGCTGCTCTGAGCGTATACTTGTGTACAGACACAGGCTGCAGCTGTACACTGGTAAATGCTGCTCTGAGCGTATACTTGTGTACAGACACAGGCTGCAGCTGTACACTGGTAAATGCTGCTCTGAGCGTATACTTGTGTACAGACACAGGCTGCAGCTGTACACTGGTAAATGCTGCTCTGAGCGTATACTTGTGTACAGACACAGGCTGCAGCTGTACACTGGTAAATGCTGCTCTGAGCGTATACTTGTGTACAGACACAGGCTGCGGCTGCACACTGGTAAATGCTGCTCTGAGTGTATACTTGTGTACAGACACAGGCTGCAGCTGTACACTGGTAAATGCTGCTCTGAGCGTATACTTGTGTACAGACACAGGCTGCGGCTGTACACTGGTAAATGCTGCTCTGAGCGTATACTTGTGTACAGACACAGGCTGCGGCTGTACACTGGTAAATGCTGCTCTGAGCGTATACTTGTGTACAGACACAGGCTGCACACTGGTAAATGCTGCTCTGAGCGTATACTTGTGTACTGATATAGATGTAAACATTCCACATCCATACCTGTATACCCCTTGGAGCAGCGTTGACCAGTGTACAGCTGTGGCCTGGCATTGATTTGTATGGACAGGCTGTACACAACACTCACAGCTTCCAGGGTGTTTTTTTTAATGGCACACAGACCTCTACACCTGTGTGAGCAGTGGTGTCACTATCAGAGGGGGGTGACACCAAAATGGCTGTCATTTTGGTGTCACCCCCATCTGAAAAGTCAGCCAGTCAGTCATGGACCAAGAGTCTGACAGCTGCAGAAGAGAGGAGGGGACCTACCAGCATACCTTACCTGCCAGATGAACGCCCCCTCTTCTCTTTGCAGGCGTTTATCACCATGATGGTGCAGTGAAGTGCACAAGTGTAATGACATATGCACTAGGTGACACCAGCCGGGTGACACCCCTGCGTCACGTGTCAATAGTAAATAGCAAGGATTCACCCAGGCTAACAAGAGAGCCATACCAGTCCCTGTGGGGTCTCCTCCTTGAACCATGAAGTCTTTAATGACGCGATGAAACTTGGTGCCATTGTAATACCCTCTCCGGGCCAGCTCGGCGAAGTTCGTACAGGTCCTGGGCGCGTGATTCCAGTACAGCTCCACTGTGATAGAGCCCATGCTGCAAACACACAATAGAGAACATTACCTACGAGACACCTGATTACATCCACTTGTCTCTCCTTCCCTTCTACTCACCTGGTCTCCAAGCAGACATTTTTCGGCCGCCAGTTATCCCCGGGTGTCCCCGCCATTATTTGAACCGAGTCCTAATACCGGTGCACGAGGGACCTTACGACAAGCAGCAGAACACGTGACATCCGCCTTCACCCCTCGTTCCCGTACACTCAGCTCCGCCTATGTGAAGGGCGACATCTAGAGGCGAGGAGAGGTTACTACCAGCACGATAGTGCAATGCACTGTCAATATGTCTGAAATGCGAGTCTGCGCAAATGGCGCGTACAGGTGACCCATACACTTTCTTGATATTTCAGCCAGTGCGGCTGGGGCCACAGTGTACTGTATATGTAGTGAATGTAATTCTACAGAAAGCTGGCAGAGACTGCAGAAATGTAACAATGTCACACAGGCAATGTCCGAGAATACCCAGTGGGGGAAATATGTCAATACTAGAGCAGACAAAATCTGGAGCATTTGCCATAACAACTAATCGGCTTGTCTTTTCAGTTTGTTCAGTCCAGCTTTGCAAATGAAAGCTAGAAGCTGATTGGTTGCCATGGACATCTGTTCCAGATTCGGTCCGCTCCAGTTTTGATAAATTCCCCCCCAGTGACTCTGAGCCTGATGAGAGAGAGTATATGTAGAGTTAGCTAGCTGCAGCGGCCTGGAGCTCCGCTCATTGATGCTAAGTCTGCATGTTTACAATGCTCAGAATCAGCAACTTTACCGCCAAAGTTGTCCTTTTGTTTGTCGGACAGGGTGGCCAACATTTCAAGCTAAATCCCTATGATGAGAAATAGATAATCCGCGCTTCTGGAAAAGAGAATAAAGTGGAAATGTATAATAAATTAAGACCTAAAGCAGCTCTAAAAAGAGGATAGAAGAATCCTATCAACAGTCGAGAAAAATATATATCAAAGCGCTAAAGGTATAACTAATATGAAACTTAGTATAACCAATTGATATAGTGAAATTAGGGTTTAGGCGGTCTAGCTCTAAAACAAGTGATATGTCTTACATAGAATCATAAAATAAAATGAATAGTACAATAGTGCTGTGGAAAAACAGAAAATGATTGGGACAATAAAAAATTTCAACCACTGTGTAAAGACCTCGAATATATCACAATATATAAACGATCCGTGCAAAAAATATATATTAAAAAATTGGAATAAAATGGTCAACGAAAAATAAACGTAAAAAACGAGTACAAAGGAAGTTGTTAATGATATATATTGATGGTGGTATATATTTCGTAGCGGTGGTCCGACACCCCCCCTTGGGTGGGTACTCACCAAATGGAGTTGGATCGAAGGCTTTTAATTAGTGACACTTGAGCCTGCAATCGTGCTTTCAAACTTGGACCCAGTTGTTTTTACTCTCAGTCCCTGCAAGGTGAGTGTTTGGTTTTTCTCCCTTGTAGAGCTGGCTGTATCCCAGAAGTGACGCTGGATCGTCTCAGGCGCAGTGTCAACGAAACTCCTTGCCGTGGTCCCGCAATATTTCAAAGATAAAAAAAGGAGAGAGCCCTCATAGTGTAGCGTGCAAAAACATGTAAATGTTTGATGATTATTTTATGATTCTATGTAAGACATATCACTTGTTTTAGAGCTAGACCGCCTAAACCCTAATTTCACTATATCACTTGGTTATACTAAGTTTCATATTAGTTACACCTTTAGCGCTTTGATATATATTTTTCTCTAAATCCCTATGATACCATTATTTTGCTGTGCAAACAGCAAGCCATTATAGGCAGAGAATGTACTTTCATTTTAATTCAGCTTCTCTAATGATTTATTTTCTATACTCACCTGCCTTACAAGCTACTCTTGACCATAACGTTGCTTATTCATGGCTAAATAAGTCTCTGTTCTTTTTATGACATCACCCGGAAAGCCGAGCAAACCCTCCTTCCTTTTCCTGATCTCGGTTCTAAATTTACTCCCTCCACGTTGGCAATTTACATACCTCCAAATTAAACACTTTGCATACACCATTTCCACTCACTTGATCTTCTCCCCCTGATCACTACTGAGAAAATGTGCCTGGATGACTCCTGGAATGCAAACAAATCCCTGATGTCTACAAATCCCTGATCACGGTCGACAATGAACCTTTCCCGTAACAGAAGTACATGACAAAGTGGGAGGAGTTGCTGGGCCATGAATTAGATATCGATGAAGTGGGGGAGATATGATCTAAGGCTGGGCACACACCTTACAACCATCGCAAGACTTTTGTCTTGCGATGGTTGTAAGGTAATTAAAAAAACACGTACGATCTGCCTATCTTATGCTGGGCACACACCTTACAACCATCGCAAGACTTTTGTCTTGCGATGGTTGTAAGGTAATTAAGAAAACGTACGATCTGCCTATCTTGGACAGGCACATCGTACTTGCAATGATCGCAAGCCGCGCCCCCCTGAGGGGCGGGCTTCCGATGACCCGCCCGGCTTTTAACTTACAAACATGCTACACACCCTCCGAACATCGTACGATGCTCGGCGGGTTTTCGAACATGTTCGTAAGTTTAAAGTCGTGCGACCTTACAGTAGTAGAGGTCGCACGGCTTCCACACACCTTACGATAATCGTACGATCGCGGGATTTCCCTTGTGTGTGGGCACCCTTGGACAGGCCAATCGTACATGCGATGATCGCAAGCCGCGCCCCCCTGAGGGGCAGGCTTCCGATGACCGCAATGCTGAACGGGCAGTATGCGCTTGTGCACACTGGCCCGTCCAGCTTTTATCTTACGAACATGCTACACACCCGCCGAACATCGTACAATGTCCGGCAGGTTTTCGAACATGTTCCCAAGATAAAAGTTGTGCGACCTTACAGTAGTAGAGGTCGCACGGCTTCCACACACCTTACGATAATCGTACGGTGGTGGGATTTCCCGCGATTATCGATGAGTGTGTGGGCACCTTAATGCAAACCAATCTTCAATTTGTTCCCTTTATAAAGAAAATCAGTGCAAAATTTTCGTTCACTGGTACCTTACTCCTGATCATCTTCACTCATTTAACCTAGCAAGCCCCTCAGTCTGCTGGCAGTGTAATTGGGCTACTCAAATGTGTGATTACTGGAAGCAAGTGGTGTCTCTAATCGAACGTCTGTTGGATACACAGATCCCAATACACAACCCTATTCATTGCTTATTAGGCCTTCCCCTTCCACATCTGACTAAACATTCCACTAAACTTGTTAATCATATTTTGACTGCAGATAGATGTCTAATCGCCTTAAAGTGGAGGCAGACCGTACCACCCTCTAGTCTCGATCTTTATAGACACATACACGACTTACATAATCTGGAATACCTTACGGCACGCTAAAACAACACCTTACGTTTTAGAAAAATTTGGATCCCTTGGCTGTTAATGAATATTGACATGTAATCGTGGTCCTATTTGGGACCTTGGGTTCTGTCAAGAGGTCGGGTAAGTATGGCTGTTGCCAGGAGGAGGTTGTGGATTTTTCTTCTATCTTCTTTCTTTGTTCCTCTCTTTCTCTTCTTGGTTGGCAGATAGTCTTCCTTCCAATGCCAAGTTATATTATTGTTCATGTGTTCAATAACTGTTAGCTTGTGGATTAAGCTTATTTAAACAGCTATTAATACATTCTCTTTTATCCTTTGCATTGCTAAATATTTGTCTGAACATGTTTGTTCTAATTTTTCCTGTATGTCTCTAGCTACCCTATTATGTACGCTGCTGTGTATTCACCTTGTTATTTTATCATAGAAAAAAAGGTACAAAATAAAAGTCACATAATGTACCAAAACTAGAAGTGTGTTTCAATGGGCATTTGGTGGTCAGTTTTTTAGCGCTCTAGCAATAAGCAGCCTGTAGGTAAGTGCAGTGTAAATGTAGCCACTTACCTTTGACAGCACTTTCAAATAATGCTTCTTATTTAAAGAGAATCTGCACTGTGGCAGTTCCGCCAAAAAAAAAAAGACAAGCATAGGGCAAAGAACTAGTTTTGTTAGAAAGCTCACTGCAGCTGATCTTTTTCATACTACGGATTTACCATAACTTGTTCTGCAATATTCAACAATGACAGAAAGTGGGGTTTTGAGAGCACCAAAGGAACTTCCTTTGGTGCTTACAAAACCCCACTTTCTGTCCTTGTCGAATTTAAATTCTAGGGGTGTGGCACCTACTATTCGGACCCAGATCGAAAACCATCGTCTATATTTGTTCTGCAATATGTCTCTGTGGGTAGGCAGCCATCTTAGTAGAGGCGAGGATTTGCTTCCTCATGTCAGAGCTGCCCCCTTGATGACTGGTGATCTATTTACTGGTTGAGGAATATTCAAGGAGGGAGCAGCAGAAGAGGCGCATAAAGCACAGCTCCACAGCATAAATTAAACAGAAGCAGTGAGATCATTGCAATGAAGTCCCCAGGCACTGCTTCCTTTCCAGCAAGCAGAACAATGAGCAGCAAAGTAGTGACATCCCCAAATCTCACTTCAAATCCTATGAGACTAGCAGTCAGAGGCACAGTACATTAGATGATCTCACACTGCAGATATCCAGCCCACGAGACTCACAGCACAGGAGTGTCTAGGTACCTTCCAAACAAAAGGTAAATCATTCAGGGTACTGCTTAGGCACAAATAATAGTTCTATGTGTTCTTATTAAAATAGCAAACCTTCACTTTTTGAGTTCAAGTTAATTGAAATGGACCTATAAAGGGCAGTTAAAGCCAGCATATTACAAGGAATGACAGACGTACATCTGCATTATATTCTTAAAATACCGTATGAACTTTGTAGCGTAAAAAAAACAGCAGTTTGTCAATTCACTGTCAAATGAGATAATGGATATAAATGTACACCAATACTTTTCTAGGATATTGTAAATGTACAGTCTGAAGAATGTTATTCTGGGACTTTAAAAATGTGCACACATTTCAAGGTGACAGTCTATTTTCCTGCAGCAACTTGTTTAAACCCATGTTTCCCCACAATAGAATTATTGCAGTCTTTTTTAAATACTAAACTTAAACCTGTTGCTAAGAAACAAACATAATGGCAGCTGATCTTTTGCAAACATTTTGTATGCATGATAAAGAAAAGACCAACAAAATAATAGATGTACAGCTACCCTCCTGCAGGCCAGTTAACTTTAATATAATTAAAGTGACACTAAACTCAGGAGTTAAACCTTCAAAATGTATTCAAGTACCTTAATTATTAACAAAAATGTATCTAATTTGTGTATCACTCAGCTGTAGATCCTCAAATCATCTCTGAATTTGTACTGATACTGTCCTTCCTTCCGGAGGGTGGCTACTTTTTGTTCCCCATGGTCCCTGTGTGAGCTCACTCCCATGATGGACTACAATGTCACATTTACTTTACTGATTTGTATTGAGATTGCAGTCCATCACAGGAGTGAGCTTGGAGCGCTGACTACTTTATAACACACACAGGCACAATGGGGAACAAAAGTAGCCACCCTCCAGAAGGAAGGACAGTGTCAGCACCAATTCAGAGGTGATTTGACTATCTACAGCTGAGTTATACACAAATAAGGTTCCGTATTGTTAAAAGTTAGGGTACTTGAAGGCATTGTAAGAATTTAACTCCTCAGTTTGTAGTCTCTACTTTACAATGGGTTTACCACATTTCTGCACCAAGTAATGATTAAGTATGGCTAAATCTCCTAAAGGCAATCTGTACTAAGGGGAGTATGTAAGCTGACATTTGCTTCTCAAAATACTAGTTGCCTAGCTGTCATGTTGATGTTTTTTAAATCCTGGCATCATTTTCTGCATCCTTGTTCAGGGTTAGTGAGATTACTAAACACAGAGACAACAGGGTAACTAGTATTTTTATGAGGTTCAGTACAGGCTTCTTTTAAAAGCTATACCTCCTGAAGCTAAAACAGGTTAGGCTGTAAGACCTGATTGGAACTGCTAAAATTATTTAGGGCAGAATTAGACTGCAACGCCAAAACCAATTCTATAATCAAAGTTTCTACAAAGTATAAATAAATTATAAAAGACAGCTAGTCGTCGGTTTTGCAAATATAGCCAACACCTCTTATTAAAGGATGTATGAAGACAGTAATCACCTATATATATTTCATAGTGGAAGTGCCAGATTCCCCTTACATTTCTGTAAAATTGCCCCGTCCGGTCCCTGTATTTAAAATGCTGCATAAAGCAGCAGCTTCATAATTCATGCATTTCATATTAGACAATCTGAAAGATGTAATTTTCTCATTAGCATGATTGTTATTATAGAAAAAAAGGCAGAGACCAGAAGAGGTTACTGTACGAAGCCTACTGACAAGCCAGAAGCTTTTCCATTACAGCTCAATCCAAATTTCAAGCTGTAAAGATTGCGGTTCACATACATGATTTCTTTCACTAAACCCTGATGAAGAGGGTGTTTTTGGACCCCCAAACACATTTGCTATTTTAGTTGAATGTCCCCTGACCCCAGTGGAATAAAGTTGTATCTGGACTATTTTAATTGGTGTGGTGCTTCAATTTCTACATCTGTTATTGAAAAAAAAGCAGAGACCAGAAGAGGTTACTGAACAGAAATACATTTAAGTAGAGCAATGCTGTCTGAGAAAATGCCTTAATTATGGTTAGCTCTTCCCCTCTGGATAATAATTCAGTGGTGTAAACACCAGATAAGATATTGTACTAGAGCAGCCTTTCTCAAATGCGGTGGCATGGCACCCTGGGATGCTGTCTGACTTCATCAGGGGTGCAATCAAATGTGCGATTCTACTGGAGAGCCATAGACTGTGATGTGGAGGGGCAACTCTGATTTAAAGGGGGCTCCTGTGAGGAACCCGATTTCTATTTTTTTCTTTTTTTTGCAAGTGGTTCCCCCTTAAAGTCATACTAGATCCCTGTGTAGAGTAAGGGTCTGATACGGATCTTGAGGGAGACCACGCATTTTTTAAATTAAATTTGTAAAAATTTTAGACTGGGGGTGAATTGAGATTTTTAATACTTTTAAAGGGTGCTGTGACCGGGAAAAGCTGGACTGGGTTGGGGGGGGGGGGTCAGAGAAACAGAGTTGTTGCCTGTAAAGCTATGGAAAAGGATACCTTATAACATCCATAAGCCACAATGCATCTGGAAGGCAGCAAGTTGACCCAGCTGCTTGAGACCAAGAGGTATTGAGGATCCAGTATCTATTAAACATCCTGTGACTCCACAATCTGTTGATCTGTTGCATTTTGGCTATGTAATGGAGCCAGCCATTTGACTGTGCATGTTTATGTTCAGACTTTTGTTTGCTTGAACTACATTTATAGTTCAAGCCACGTACACTTTATTAGAAATTAATTTAACCTTCCTGGCGGTCTGATTATTTTTTTTTCCTTTTCTGTTCTATTTTTTTTAACTTTTAAAATTCCCGCCGGTTCCGCCCCACTGCGACGCGGACATTCGCAAGGGACGGAACCCGGAAGACGGATGCCGGCATTGGCCGGAGGACACAGCGGGGATCGTGGAAAAGGTAAGAGACGCTACACTGTAATCCGGAGTGTGGCTCGGGGTTACCACTTATGGTACTGAAAATAAACCCCGAGCCACACTCGGG
Source organism: Nanorana parkeri (assembly GCF_000935625.1). Lineage (NCBI taxonomy): Eukaryota > Metazoa > Chordata > Amphibia > Anura > Dicroglossidae > Nanorana > Nanorana parkeri. The sequence goes on along the minus strand of NW_017306345.1, from coordinate 1,561,596 downwards.
AATAACGCCAAGAAGGTTAAAGAAACAGCATTGGGGCATATTAATTCTGGTATACCGAGAGTCTGTTTTCTGTGTATAATTAAAAAAAAAAGAATAAAAGGAAATCGCATTAGACTTCAACATCCCGATGAATGCTGCCAGGGCTGAAAGGGTGCACTGAGCCATTCAAGTTATATATGAGAGGTCAGCAAAGCAAATGTTTTGTACCGTGCCTCAACAAAACACAACAGTGCTTGGAGACTTTGATGCTGTGACACCAATTGTATGAATGGCTCTAAGTGAGCCCTACTGTACCTCTTGCTGTGAAAGAACACAGAGCCAATGGTACTGCCGTTTGGTGCAGTTAAACGACTCAAACAAAATACATATTTTACCATGTCAGAGCTGCAAAACCACAAGGCAATGGTCTCCCACCATCTTGAAGCTACATCCATGGCATCTGCTTTGAGTGTAGCATTATACATTTACAGTGCTAATTGCCAATACAATACAACCTACTCACTTTGTAGTGTTAAACGCACAATATTAGCAAGCAAGAACAACAAAAATATGTATTTTATTTCCATACAAACAGCAATAGCATTTTACAGCACAGTGCAAAAAACTGTAAATTTTAATGGAAATCGAAATCCTCCTTTTGTTGAGTAAGGATTAAAAGTCTTAGTCCATGTTGAATTCTAAAGCCCCAGATGTTACATGTTCTAGTAGAGAATCGGCTATTGCAGGCAGTGGATCAAATAGATGCTTTGTTGCTCCTGGGGTGATGGAAGGTAAGCAAAAACAATGTAGAATGTAGAATAAAAAAAAAAAAAAAATCAGTTGTGATTATTACAGAATGGATTAATGAGGGTAATTAAGTAAGACAAGCCTGAACAGAAAAAGGAGGGAGAAAAGTAAAAATATGTAAATCATTTGGCATTTGTAATAAACTATTAAATATTGAAATAGAAAAATGCTTTGAGAAATGAAAGTGTTAATAGTTTATTTTTATCAATTAACAAAATGGAAAGTAAATGTACAGAAGAGAAATCCAAATCTAATCAATATTTGCCGTTACCACCCTTTGCCTTCAAAACAGCATCAATTCTTCCAGGTACAATAGCACGCAGTTTTTGAAGGAACTCGGCTGGTAGGTTGTTCCAAACATCTTGGAGAACTAACCACAGATCTTCTGTGGATGTAGGCTGCCTGAAATACTTCTGTCTCTTCATGTAATCCCAGACTGACTCGATGATGTTGAGATCGGGGCTCTGTGGGGGCCAAACCATCACTTCCAGGACTCCTTGTTCTTCTTTATGCGGAAGATAGTTCTTAATGACATTGGCTGTATGTTTGGGGTCGTTGGGAGTCTGGGATTACATGAAGAGACAGAAGTATTTCAGGCAGCCTACATCCACAGAAGATCTGTGGTTAGTTCTCCAAGATGTTTGGAACAACCTACCCGCCGAGTTCCTTCAAAAACTGTGTGCAAGTGTACCTAGAAGAATTGATGCTGTTTTGAAGGCAAAGGGCGGTCACACCAAATATTGATTTGATTTGGATTTATCTTCTGTTTAATTTAATTTCCATTTTGTTAATTGATAAAAATAAACCATTAACATTATTTGTGAAAGCATTCTTACTTTACAGCATTTTTTCACACCTGGCTAAAACTTTTGAACAGTACCGTATATATATGATCAAACAGCATAATCCTGCATTTTAATTTGTTTGCCCAGTTTTAAAAATACAGTTGTGAGAGAACTCCCTTCAGGTTATGGTACTGCTGGGAGTCCTGACTGAGGAAACTGTATTCAGGCACAATCACTAATTAGCTGGGAATGCAGAAGCCCACCAGTGGCTCTCTAAGGACACTGATCCCATCCCCAACTCAATTCTCCCCATCAGCAACCTAGAGCTGCAGACAGGTCAGTTACAGGGAATTAAGCAGAAAATTAAATGTGAGGACAGTGGGGGCCAGCTTAGGTATTGAAGATTCACATCAGATTTATTATGTTTTAGCCTTATTTTTTTATTTAGATTTATTTACTTATATATTTGGGATATGACAACAAAACATAATTATGATCATTTGCAGTCTACAAAAGAGTAGTATAACATTTTGCATTCTTTGGGGATCCTTTAGTCAGTCAGCCATATTTCATTCCACTGCCATTTTCAAGAAGTCAATTACGTTCATGTTAATTTTTAGACTCTCTCTCCTCATTCAATTTGGCTAAGCAAAGAGAAGTAATTAAAAGGGTTGTAAGTGATCATGATTGCACCTAGAAATTTCTAAACAGGTTGTAAAGTTCTTCAGTGTAGACCAAAACCAATCCAAAGGGTATCCTGCTGCACTCCTTACTGGAAAACCCCTTGTGCTGTGTTCTGAAATGGCTGTGGATGGTGCCACTCGTATATTTAGAGTGCTGATGACATCTTGTTTCTATATTGATCTATGTCAACGCAAACGTCTTTTATTGACGCATATTGTCTTAAGGATGTCAGTGTTTCTGGGCCACACAGGGTCCCTCTTCAGGCTCAGTATAGTTCTTCAGTGTAGCACACAGACTACAAGAAAACATGACTGGCTTTCTGGCAATGGGAAGGAAATGTACTGTGGTGTCTGGCAATTTATCACTGTGCACATAAATATTTGAGCCACATTTACATTTATTCTGTTAAAGGGTAACTCATGAGGATTTTGTAACTTCTCCCCCCCACCAGTTTGTTTGCATGTGTACTTTAAGACGCTCATGTCTTTGAATATTCACCTACTCCGATTCAGAGGACTCTTTCTTCACTGAGTCACTTTTGACACTCATAGGTATGGTTGTGCCCCCATTAGCTTGTCCCTGGATGCTGTGTTTTTCTCTACTAGAAGGCTTTTGCCCAAGTTCATTGTGGATCTGATGAATAACGGAATGTTGCTTCTTCAAAATTCCTGCAACAAGCAAGGATAAATGTAAGGATTTGGTCTCTGAATGTAAAGTACCCGAGCACTATTTTTTTTCACTTACCTTTCTGTGGCTGAAGTGCCGCTGGTTTAGGTGAGGTATCAGGTGGGGCCATTGGAAGCATCTCTCCATTAGCTATAGCTCTTTCAGTTGCAGTGTTATCTGTAGCATTTGAGGAGATAAGCAGACCTTAAAACCAAAACTCTAAAGTGCAAGATACAGTTACCATGCATTTCTAACAATCATTAGACAGTATAACCATGAACGGGATCAAAAAGCCCCTCAACTGAAAAGGTGTGTAGCACAGCAAAGCCTTCTTTAAACAGAAGGGATTCACATGCCTAATTCCATCAAATATCTGAAAAATAGAAGGATTATTCCTCATTTCAGGAAAGTAGGTGGAGCCATGCAAATCATTCCTTTATGCCACAAGAGCCAAATACATATCCAGGACCTCTGGTGTACAGTGCAAATATAACCCAATATTATCCTGCCATTTTGCAGTCTATTTTTGCATTATACACCAGTGATTCTGGATGTGCATTTGATTCTGGATGTGCATTTGTCACCTTCATTTCTTTTTAAATATGCCCCTAAATGTAGGCTTGTCATTGTATTTCTCCACAACAATGCAACTACAGGGTACACCTACAACGGGTAAATTAGATTACATAAATCTTGTCCATAGATTCTGTCATTTGCATCACTGAAACATCAAACAGACATCTGATTGGTTACTATGGATAACTGTGGCTTTTTGGATATCCAGAGCCTCTTAACATGAAAATACCTTTTTGAGAATTTTGGAGATGTTTCCCATTGTTGAGGCTTGTTACAATATCCCAGCTTGGGACCCCTGCACTATCACCATCATCTTCATCACTGTCTGAGGACTGAGTGGATGCAAAGGAGCAGCTGTGGTCATCGTCATCATCATCCACTGAGAAGTCACTTTCAGAGTCAGAATCTATAAAATATAATGAAAGCGTTAGCACATTAACCCTTCCTAAATAGCATAAAAAGTTTATGCTTCGAGACTTCATTATTAAAACAACAACATCCTGGTGTCCATTATTTTACCTGTTATATGTATTTTGTTAATGCCTGAATGGAAGTCATAATGATTGTTTCAAGATGGAACATCCATTGTCTAAGCAGACTGTGAAAGATCCATGCAGTGCTGGTTGAGGGGTAGCTATTACAATAATGTGGTCTCCTCAACTATGCTTAACTAATAATGGAGAATGTCCCCTTTTTTACAATGCAAGAAACAAACTGTGCACACAAAAACTGTCCTACTGCAGACCTCACCACAGATTTTCTGCAATACAGAGACATGATAATATTTCCCTTTGAGCACTGTAATAAGACAGTCATTATATACATATCTTGCATTTTTCCTAAACAAGAAGTAAAGGTGAACATTTTTTTTGCCTATACTTCTCTTTTTGGTCACAGGAGTACATTTACTAATGTATTTTTTGACCTAAAGTTAGCTGATGGTGGGCTGAGGTCAGCTTTAAGCTGATGGGGCACAGCCAAGCCACAATCATGGTGGATCCTGACAATACAATACTTCCGGGATCCAGCCCAGCTGTATGTCAACTGGCTGTGGCTCTCAGCGTGTGACTAAGAGCCAGAGCCAAAAGTCACTCCAGTCAGGGCTATAGCAGAACACAGCGGAGGGGGAATCCCAGCAGAGGCACCTCTGGAAGCACAGATCGAGAGCTGTCAGATCACTGATCACGTGATTAGTCAGCTCTCAGTCTTAAAAGCCATTCAGTTCATACTTCACACAAATGTTAAAATAGTGCAAGCAAGGCTCAAGGCCCTAATACAGATCTTCATGTGGCGGCACAAAAATAGAAGGTGACAAGGGTAATTTATTACCTTCTTGGTGATCCTTTTTGTTGGGGTCATTCATCTCCAAAAGGGAATGACCGTTCTTGAGTCCAGCTTCACCTCTAAGGGTAAATGATATAGTAACAATCAAATATCCTATAAATATGAATGAATAACTACATACCATACAAATAAATATCTAGGGAAGTACATTCTCCAGAGCAGTAGGGATTTGAACGGGGCTTGTTGCGAACCAAGTTCGGCCAAGCCTGCACAAAACCATCAGTAACACATCCCCTCCTGGCCTAATCAGCTGCGGCATGACCATTTCTCACGGGTTTGTAATGTGTAACTATGGGGCGTAAATACTCTGGCTGCTGCTGATTGGGCCGGTTTGGAAGGGTCATTCACAGTTTCTAGAGCAGTCAACCTTTTTAACCTTAAGAAACCCATAAAAAGATCTCGAAGAACCCCTGAAATAATGTACTCATAGTACATTACTGTGATCAGTTAGTTGTAGATATAGCAAAAGATATGTAGATATAACAAACATTAAACAATATAAAACAGAATTGCATGCTAAATAGCTGAATGACAGTCACAAAAACTACTGAATGTGCATTGGTGCTCAGTGGCAACACTAATTTTGCACTGGTGTTCAGAGCAAATATTTACCTTTGTGTTGAGGAAGAAACCTTAACTTTGCATTGGTGTTCAGTGCAAATATTTAATTTTGCATTGGTGTTCAGTGCAAACATTTAAAGCAACATTCCGGGAAAAAATATATAATTTACACACACACAGGGAGCAATTGGAGGAGGATAGGAGGGGGCCGGGATGTGATATGATCTCTCCTCCTCCGATCACAGAATGTCTTGTATTCTTTGAAAAAATACAAGACATTTCATGAATAGGCAATAGTAAGGAGGGGCGGTTGATGCAACTGGAGCTCTTCACTGCTCGAGTCGCATCTCTCCCTCTCCTCAGTTCCCCTTACTCTCAGCATTATCTGCAGGAGACGTTGTTCTGCAAATTAAGATTCTCATACTTTGTAGTGCCCTCCACACAAAACACATAGCTTTCTAATGATAATGTACACACCCAGTGCATATACATTTGTTGTTAATTTGCTAAATACATGTCCCTCAATATATTCATATCTAGTAAGTAAATCTAAAAAATTTTACATGTTTTTCTTGGGCTAGAACAGTGTCTCACCTGAGCAGGATTGGCAGGTAACAATGACTCCCTCTTGAAGGCATAGAACTGTGCAAAGAACCAGTTGAAGAACCAAATGGCATGGGATAGAGCTGACCATCTGCGTAACTGTTATGTGGATGCGACTGTAGGAGACAATTTATCATATTATCAGATGCACAAAAATGTTGTGATTAGTAAGAAAAAAACACATAAGCTATATAGTTCTACGAGAAGAACAAAACTATAATGCAGTAATGTGGTTACCGAGGTAAGGGTGGACTTTGTAGTGACACTAGGTTCTTTCATCTTACGAACACTGTGTTTTAGTGACCTGTGTACATCTTTGCTGAATATCACACTGATCAAGAAGATGAGAGGGCCCTGCCAAAAGACACAGGTATTAGATGAATAGTCACCAGGCCTTGGAAAACACCTGGTTACAAAAAAGTCCTAACTTAAATTACCTGAGCACAGACAACACCAGCATAAGTGTAGTGTAAGAACAGGAGGTCGCTGTTAACAGACAAGAGAGCAAGGATCCAAGACACACTAACAAGAAGCAGCAGCAATATGGAACAACGGAGTCCAGATCTATGAGCAAACAGCAGGAAAAAATGTCATGTTCGATACTTTGCTAAATCAACTTTACAAAGAGTATCTTCTTCGTGTACCAGTTGGGAATTCCACAATGAGGGTATATAATCACCAAAAAAATCATGAAAAACTATTTTCATTATGTACAGAAGTAAACCAGGTCTTGGCCACATGGACCCGCATCATTGTCAAGATTTTGCAAGGCTGAACAGCTAAATATGGAGGACAGGTTAAGCAACTAAACACAGACATACATATGCTTTTTAGTTAGTGTACACTACTGCATATGAAGCTGTTCACTAAGGGGAAAGAAGAGTAAATACAAGAGAATACTGATGGGGAGATAACAAGCAAGTGGCACTTACACTGTCCCTTTCTTTTGAAATCCTTTCCTCTGTGCTGCACAGGACACACGCCCAGAAATAACACAAAGAAACAGTCCAGTCTGTAAAAAAAGACAAATATTTAAAGCTATATTAATTTTACAAAGCTGGAGCGGAGTTATCTAGTTTATCTCAGTCAGGAGATTAAATGTTTATTACCTGTTGATTTTGCCAGAAATAATTGTCCTTGTCATCTACTATGAGCTAAACTAAAAGCACAAACAACCTTATCTTCCTTTCAAGCTGATGCTTTGACTTATCTCCACTGCAAGACCTGTAAGTGCCTCTATATCTACTTTGGATATATATTCCGCCTTTTGGGGGGAAAAAAGTGCGTCTTATGGAGCGAAAAATACGGTATATATATATATATATATACATACATATACACATACTTACATACATACATATACATATACATACACACACTAAAAAAAGAACAACAGAAGAGCGCCTGCTCCATGTGAACAATCATTTATTTAAATAGGATAGTAAAAGTAATATACTCACAAGCAACAAGTAAAACCAAGCATGTACAATCGATCACCACAGCGCTGCTCGTTCAGCTTTCAAAAAAGCCATCTTCCAGCAACGAGTGGATCGGGTTAATGCATTTCTGGGGCACGCACCCTTCCTCAGAACCCTGACCATATTATTTTATTGTTAAGACTGGAATTTTCTAATAATTTACTCAACTCAAATAAATGTATTTGCTAGAAACAATCTCTCTCCTACAAGTCAAATTTGTAAAAAGTTGCAATGTCACAAAACAATTTGAGGAATAAATTCTAATAGCTAGACAACAGTATTACAACAATAATTCTAATGATAAAGGTAGTCCTAAATACTTGTAAAGTGTAAATTGTCAGTGATAGTATGTCCAATGCTAAGACTATTCACCACAGCTTGATTATTAGTATTGTTCCACTGAATCAAAAGAGAGAGCAACTAGTTTTCCTTACTGATATGACAAAGCCAGCGGGTCCAGCAAAGCTCCAGATTAAAGTGTCAGACACAGACAGCCAGCAGAAATCAGGGTTGCCATAACCTTCAGGGTCAAGCCCTACTGCCAGACCTAGAGCAATGAGGCACAAGAGGTGATAAATGAAGAACAAAACAACAAAGCACAAATCAATATAAACACACATACTTTTGTAATGTGTATTGTAAAAGTAAATGTTTCATAGGAACAGGAAACATTTAAAATATTTCTATAGACAGATACATACAATACATAGATATTTTCTCATAATATAACTTTTTTAGATTGGTTAAAATATTTTAAACCATATTAACCAGTTAAATTCTGTAAAGCAGCACTGATATGAACAACTCTGTAAGCTAAACTACAGGGAAAAAATGTAATTCTGTTCAGAAAGTCATATGATCCAGGCTTACCTCTTTGCAGAATACACTGCAGATAAGCAATACAGCTTAGCATAGCCTAAATACACGGGTAGAGTTTTGCACAAACGTTCGTACGTAAAATCTATTCCGAACATTTGATAATACCATCAGAGGCTTGGCAACTGAAATTCTAAATTTCGTTTGATTTTCATTTATATTTAGCATTTGACTTTGGAATGAATGGAGTTTTCCAAATTCACCTTTTGAATTTCGTTTGATTGAGAAAAATTTCCAACATGCTCCTTCAAATTTTTTTGCCACTGCGGTCAAAATCAATTAGCGATTTCACAGATTATAAAGTTGAATGAACGTTCCGAAATCGATTTAGTTTGCTCAAAATGCTAACCCTGTATACCCCTACTTAAGGCTGGGCAATGAAGAAGCAAAGGAACACTGAAGGGCCATCTCTTTGCTTATTTTGCCCTACCCTCTTATAAGCAGTGTACAAAACAGTTCCGGCCATTGACTCTTTCTCTAAATCTAAGTGATGCTGTGCAGAGGACTGGTGGCAAGACTAAATCAGGTACATATTTGTTTTATGTAAAACCAATTTATTGATTTTCCAGTCAGTACATGACTAGAATATTTTTTTTATATCAGCTTTGAATTTAGCTTTGACTGTCCTTTCCCATGATGCCTGTATGTGCATTTAGTGCATATATTCTGCACCTTGAAAAGGTTCATACAGTAGTAGCAACAGCAAACACAATGGTTCCATTTGACAATAGAATTAAAGGCTATCCAAGGATGAAGCTCAGCTTCTGGATATTATTCCTTTTTTATTCTTATGGGCACATTGTAGATACCACAACATTTAGGTTTAGGATATAAAAACAGTATTTATTTTCTACTCCTACTATATTAACCTTGTGCATATTACATTCCTCAGAAAGGTAGATGTTGGCCTAAACAAAATGAAAATATGAGATAGATAATAAGGACTCAAAAGAAATCCTAAACTGCATCACAACTGCAATAGTAATACTTAGGGCAGGAGAAAATGACTGCTTCAAAGGTCATTTGAGCCCTGCCTGCATCAGGTAGAGTTAAGCACAGCCAGCAGTGGCTATATGCTTATAGGATTGATTGAATTCTACGAGTAGCAGTCCTGCTTTTTGCACAAGGGCTTGACAGTTTTGCAAAGTATCTCATTAGGACTGTGTCCTTTTAAGAGCTTTTTGACTATGCTTGAGAAAACTAATGATGCCATTGTGATTTCAGATGGCCTTAAGCAAGTGATTACACCTACCAAATGCACATGGACAGATTTTCCACTTTTTAGCCACAAAACCTCTAACTACTATCTGTCTCCTGACCACCATTTTGCACAATTTCCTAGCAGAGTATGAAATGTATTGGATATCTGTAGCCAAAGCTGTACAAGTGACGTGGACTTACCAGTAATAAAGGCTGGCACACCCCAACCCAGAGCATAGTAAAACCTCATTGAACCAGTGTTGACATCTCGCACTTCACTCAGCCGGCGATATATGTGAAGAACTTCAAGAAAAACCCAAGAAAAGCAACACAGGGAGAGAAAATGGAGAAGGATAGCAATGATAGTGCATGCAAACTGAAATAGTTGGATAAAGATGACAAAGTAGATGAAGCATGTAGGCAAGCGTAGGCGTGAAAAAGGAAACATAGTAGGAAAGAAATAACAAGTCAGGGAGAAAAAGAAAAAAATATAAATATAGTTTAGTCAATTTGTTATGTTTTGAAAATTATACTAACCTCAAGCATTTGTGCATCAGTAGATCAATAGAGGGAGTTTATATAATTGGACCAAATGCAAAAACAACTTCGCTACTGTTATACAATGTTGTTAAAAGGAGAACTATGAGGTGAGTGCTTTTCACTCACTTCATAGTTCTAGCCGACCTGTGACAATGAGACTGTCACAGGTCGGCTCAGTAGATCGGGAGGTGAACACATACTGGCGTTCGCTCAACTCTCGATCCTGTCCCGGCTCTCTGTCGTGACAGGGGAGGGGCTGGATTCCCCGCTCCGATCCTCCAGCGCTGACTGGCGGATCGGACGGGGGAGGGGGCGGGTACAGCTGGCTCTGCCTCTTGATAGGCAAAGCCAGCTGTCAGTCACGCAGCTGGGCGGATCCCGGCACAATTGTCGGGATCCGCTTCAGCTGCGGCGTTTCAGTATACCGCGAGCAGCAGCTCGCGGTATTCTGCGGCGTCTCAGTATACCGCGAGCTGCAGCTCGCAGTATACTGAGCCTAGGGTGACGGGAGGACGCTAGTTTGTGTCCTCCCGTTACCCTAAGGAGAACTATGGGGAAAAGACTTAACCCCATAGTTCTCCTTTAAGCAGCCAGGCCATACTCCTTGCACTAACAAGCTTTTGCATTTCATTGTTTCTGCTTAAATTCCTGGGTGATATTTATTTGCTTAACAACCGAAAGGTGCTATGTCTTCAGCAAAAGCTATCATTGGCGCAGAATGTACTTTTGTACTTAGGTTACAGCAGCTAATAGTTTAAGAAACTGAACTAAATATTTTCACTGAAGGTGAACATTTTTAATCATAAATCTATTGTTTGTGAAATATTTAGAAATATTTATGGAGTACAGTTAATACAAGTGCTTTAACTAAGTGTGAGATTGCAAAGTACCCCTGGTATAGGATATGTTAACAGTTGTAAATAAAGGGGTGCATACATACTTAAATAGACCTGGGAACACCAAACCATAATGCAAGAACAACTCTAAATGGAAAGCATACATAAGGTAACCACATGTGTCCAATAAGGGCACAATAACACAATATATGGCATGCACTAGGGGTCGACCGATTATCGTATCTACTGATTATCAGGACGGATAGTTACAGATTTTTTAATTATCGGTATCGGTCAAAGTGACCAAAATTATCGATAATAAACACTGTGCTAAATTCAGTGGGTGCCACTCTCTGGCTGGCATCCCTCGATCAGCTGATCGAAGGAGCCGGTCAGAAGCCGGTAGCCATTGAGCTGCTGGCCCTGTTTGAGCCAGTGGCAATTGTCAGAATACAAGAAAAAGCATAGCAGATAGCATGGGAAGAATTAGCTCATTTGCTATCTGCTGATTTCCCCGCTTTTTTATTTTATTTTGAAAGTGCCTAACAAAAAAAACCCAGCATGGGGCTGTCAATCAGCAGAGGTGGGTCTGAAGTTCTCCTTCAGGTCATCCTCTGCTGATTGACAGCAGCAGTGGGCAGGTGCAATAGCCAGCCTGCTATTAGCTATTCTGATTTGAAATAGCCAATAGCAGCCTAGTTATTCATTGCCATGCTATCTGCTGGGGTTTTTTTTTTTACTCTGATGCAAGGGAATCAGCAGATAGCAGAGGAGCTAATGCTTCTCATGCTATCTGCTGTTTTCTTTTCTTTGTATTCTGACAGCAGCCCCTGTAAGAATATAAAAAAATAGAAGAAACAAAAACGGGTCAACCGATGTCAGGTGACTGACTGCTGTTTACATTCAGCTGCTGGTGCAGCTGGATGTAAACAGAATATCGTTACCGGATATCGGTTATCTGCCTGAAAGGTGGCCAATAATATCTATATCAGAAATATCTATATCGGTCAATGCCTAGTACATAATGCACTGCTTTCTCTTTTTTACTAGCTAGTTGCAAACAATTTGAAGTTTAATGTAAAATGCAAACTGCAATTTGTAACCTAATAAAGAGATGGACCAATAAATAAAGCCCACAAAATATAACTAAATATTCTTAATGTTTATCATCAGCTATCTGCCCTAGCTTATTTGATGTAAGCTATATTATTTTCCAACTGTTATTATTACTAAAGTTTACTTATATTAATATATCAAAAGCATGAGCCATATGTTATGTTTGACTCAATTATATATTTCTTTGCCTTAAGAAAGCACACAATTTTAAATTGAGAACATATGCAATAGATACCTCCATATCAGCTTGGTTGATACCCAATAAGAAGCTGAGCTGAGACAAGAAGAGGGCCAGCAGTAGGTTTCGATGGATGCTATGTTGATTGAAACGCAGGGAACGTGGGATACACAGGAAAAGTAATGTTAGAACCAGAAAGCCCAGGGTCACCCCTATGCAGGAGTATGTGATTATGCGCAGAGGAAGCACCTCTCCATTCTGTAAATAAGAAAGAAGTACCATGATCAATTTATGGACATTTTTCCACGGGCTATTCACATGGGGAACATCATAATGGTGACCTAAAGGAAAAGTATTGTGTATGGTCTTCAATTAATTGGTTGGCTTATAGACTTAAACTGAATGAAGGAGCAGTAAAACACAACTATTGTGTAGCACTGCAAAACAGGAAGTGTGTAAAGGTGCAGACATAGCTGCCCCCATTTACATACACAATTACATGCATAATCCGAAGAAACACAACATGAACACACCCTAGTAAGATTATAATCATTAAGCAGATCTGGAAAATAAAAATAAAATATAGACTGGATAGGATGGTAATTTGGGAAAATGGAATTACCTGCTCAAATCTGGCCACGTCTCTCCCCTCGGCGTTATACTTACCTTTTGGCGAACAGTCCTTTCCCTCCGCCAGGACAGGTGTATTATCTGTACCCCGTACTGCTGTCCAGCACAGTCCTGTACTCGCTGGTCAGTGTGGTCAGGTGACCACGCTGAACAATGAGAAGTGCTATTTAGTACTGTTAAATGCGGTTTTGATTAAAATTATTTTTTTGTATCAGGACACGTAGATTGCCATGAGGGACAAGTAGATTGGGCCCCCGCTTTAGCACTTGGGCAAGTAGTTGTTTTTTTTATTTCCACACCCCTGTAAGCAGAATCAAAAAGGCTTCCTTGCAGGATAAGGTCCCCACTTCAGACATCAACCTCACAGAGGTGATAGCTGCAAGAAATACCACCTTGTTAGAATAGAAAGAGGAATGTCTCTCATGGGTTCAAACGGTGGTTTCTAAGGTGCAAAAAGAACCAGATTCAGATCCCTTGAAGTTACAGGGGAACAAACAGAGGAAGCTACATGGCAGACCCTGTGTATAAAGGTCTTAATCAAAATGTGAGGCAAACAGTCTCTGAAACAAAATAGATAGGGCAGATACTTGACCCATGATATTACTAAGAGATGCCCTTTATCCCTTAGAACCAGGGCTTTAACAGTCATGCCGTTAAAGGCAGTGACTGTGAAAAAGGATGGAAAATCAGTTCTTGGGACAGAAGATCCTGATGATCTGACCCAGAGTCTGCCAGAAGGTTTACCAGGTTGGCGTACCACCTGGAACATGCTGGTGCAATGAGGATCACCAAAATGCACCAGCTCCACCAGAGAATCCACTGCTTCCACTAGAGGATCCCTGTACCTGGAGACAAACCTGTCCAGTTTGTTGTTAAACCTGAAGGCCAGGAACTCCACATCCTGTGTCCCCCAGCTGCAGCACAAGTCCTGCATCACCTCTGGCTGTAGAGCTCACTCCCCCAAGTCCAAACACTATGTGCTGAGGCAGTCTACCCACCTTTTGTCCACAACTGGTATGTATATGGCTAACAAAGCTGGAACATGAAGTTCTGCCCAGATCCAATATACCTCTTTTTCAGTGGCGAGACTTCTGGTTCCTTCGCTGTCCGAATGAACCTAGTGCAGTTGTCCCTCTAGTATGATAGTCCAACATTGTAGAGACAGCCAAACTGACAATATTCCAGGATGCTGATGGGGAGATTAGAATCATCTATGGACCAAGTCCCCTGCACCTACAGCTTGCCCAGGACTTCCCCCCAGCCTGTCGTCTGTTGTATGACTCCTCCAAAAAAGGGGAAGAAAGGAATCTGGACCTGGAGTCAAAGAAGTCCTGAGCCACCACGCCAGGGACAACCTGGACTTGGTGATAGATGACTAGGTCTGTCCAGAGACCAGATCGACTTGTCCCACAACAACAGAATGTTGCATTGTAGAGATCTGGAGTTAAACGAGGCAAGTGGAAATTATCAGACCTAGGGCTCTCATGCAAAAGCAGAGAGTAAGATATCTCCTGGAATGGAGAGAACAAGCCTGAGACCAGAGTATCAGACGTTTCTCCTGTGCAAGAAACACTCTGGCCCAGGCTGTATCCAGGACCAAACTCAGATGGACGAAACAATAAGTCGGTTCCAGGATGATTTCTGAAGATTCAGAATTGTTGCCGATCCCGCATATCGCATTTTTTATTAGAACTTTATTGAAATATCACAAGCTTCTGGTTTGAACAAACCCTACTGGTTGGAGTAATTTTTTTTTAATAGAATTTATATGTTTTTAAATTGATGTTCTATATGTTTTTTTCATGCGTGTGCGTAAATTTCAGCATCGGCTACAAAACTCATTACACTTACCTCTCTTCGTGACATATCCATCAACACTGCAAAACTGGTCATGTGATTGCACTGGCAGCTAATGTGTGTTTCGTTGCGAAAAACCAGCTCACAGCCCCGTGCTGACCAGCCACCCCCAGGCGTGGGTAACCTGAAAAATTATTATAGATACTTTCAATAGATTTGAAATCAAAAATGTATATTTTAAGTACAGGTACATGTCATGTAAATTGAAAATCAGGGTGCCCATGCACAGCCTGATTTAGTGGTCCAAACAACTGAATAGACAATGACCAGAATATGCAGGCCTTTCTGTATGTGGCAATGATGAGAGTTCCCACATGTTTTCAGACATCTGTGCATAAATGGGCCACTCAGATGAAAAACATTTTACTGACGATGGAAAGCTATGCAATGTGGACAAAAGCAGACAAATAACTACTTACTGGAGAGAGTGATTCCAATGCACACAAATAGGTTTGGAACGTTCCTGTGTTTCTCGAAGTCTGAACTGCACTGTGATTGGTTGATCCAGTGCCCCATCTGCTTCATGGATATAAATGCTCACCACTGGAGAGTTTATTACAGGGCGTTTAGGCACTCTAATTAACAATAAAAAGAAGACATATTTTGCATGTTAATTTAAGTTAAAAAAGGGAAAGGTAAAAAAGCTGGCTGTATCTGCTGTCTGTACCTGAGACTTCTTTTGTCAGGATCCCATCTTTCAGGCAGTAAAGTCCCGAGGCCATGATATATTATAACAGTTACAACAGCTTCAGAATCTGTTTGTGCACCTTCTTTCCATGTCACCTTGTCTCGCTTTGCTCTGTTTTGATCAGAACGATCCATATATAGTCTATCAGAGCCTTGATACAAAAAAATGATATTAGAATTACATATTAAAGTTAGCAAGCATGTATAAAAAGGTGTAACAATCTCTGTTGTGCCCAAAATGCCAAGCTGTCCCGGGAACCTTTTATGACCTGATTTGGGTATGTCCTATAATCCAGAATTACTGGAGGCAAGTCTAGTTCCTACATGATGACATGGGCTCACCAGTGACTCTAGATCCCAAGACCTGCCTCATAGAAAGTATATCTAATCCTGATGTGAATAAATACACTACTGTGTTTCTGCATGAAACCTTATATGTGGTCAGGAAACTTATAGCCAGGTTGTGGATTCAAGCCTTGCTGTCTACAATGACCCAGTAAAGTAAATGCCTCTCTCCCCTACAAATGCATGGTTTATGAACACCGTGGTTGTGAACACAAATACAATAACATTTGGGACAGGTGGACTATGTTGTCTTCCACTTGCAACCTTTTGTTGACTACTGTTTAACTGCGTACATTTATTATTCTATTATGCTCTTGATTAAGACACTTCCATTTGTTTGTTTTCTTTATTTATTTGACTGTTTGTCATTTGCATGATCTACATTAACTGTATCCTGCTGTTGCTATTCTCCCGGTTGCTGTGTTATTTCATTCATCTTTTGTACTGTACTGTTTTGTACACTATTTTCATTGAATAAATGTTTTGGCATTAGAAAAATGAGGATCAATCAATCAAGAAATGAAAACAAGCATGCAGGTCACATAAAACCAAATTATAAATGCCATCTGACAGGTTGCCATGCTGACCCTCTAGCTTTAATGCTTGCAGAGACAGTGTCCCAGAACAAGTATTTAGATCAAGAGATCTGGACTTTACCAAGGGTACAATTGTTCCAGGTCATTGACTCACATGATTAGCAAGACAGGCAGTAAACTAGCAAGTTCAACAGAAGATCAGCAATGGAAGCCTAAAATGTAAAGTTTCCTTTAAAGAAGTAGAACACAAAAAGATTTTCTGTCCATATTGTAATGTGAGCACACATATGTGAAACAACTGACGAGTAGCAGTATGTAGTATTTGAACCAAATAACCATATAGACTTTATGACAGCTGCACCTTCCGCACCAATTATATTTATATTCTTTATCCTATTTAGTTTAAGACATTAGTTTATACAGATTGTAGTTCAGCAGCTGTTACCCTATGAGGTGAGTTTAATTTCACTTCTAATTTAGATCACTATTTTTTCTGCGTTCATCCAGGTGTAATCTGTGTTGAGCCCTGATGAAGGAGGGGTGGTTTTGCCCCCAAAACACATTGTTTATATATGACCTATTTAGTGACAATTAAAAATGATCTTGGACTTTTTCATACATTTTTGGGCCTGGGGCTCCTTTCTGTCATTTTATGGTTTGAGCTAATCTCAGGTACCCATTGAGGAAAGCCTTGGTGTGTGAGAGCCGCCTTACCAGAGCTTGTTTGAGGTTTTTCCTTCATCTTACTAAACGTACAAGTTTACATTTTGCCAATGCCTCTTTAAATATATTATTAGTCTTACAGCGGCATCTTTTTCAGATAACCCAGAAAGGTCACATCATCATCAAGATTGAGATTTACTGTGCACCTCTTTACAGTTTTGAAAAATGGGGGTGTCATTTAAGATTAGCTACTACATGTTTAGAAGCCAAAATGGTTTAAAATACTGCAGAAGAACTAAAGTTGTGCATCAGTTACACGTAAGTGAAATTAATGATTGATTAAAGAGTATTGATTTTTAGAAATGTGGTTATTGACTATAAGAACAAATGGGTCGAGGTGACCAGACATGACACAACAATCTAATGTTCTAATCAATGATATATAAAGAACTAGCAGAAATGTTGCAACATCTGAGAGGATGGTATAAAACATGACTGGTTTAATGGAAGAAAATGATCTGAGTTTGGGGAAACAGACAGCAATATAAACCCGATCGAGGTTATAAATCATCCCTGCGCTACCCAAAACTACAATAATGTTTTGGCTGTTGTTCCATTGTAATTTTTTTGTCAGTCAGAAAAGTCAGGTGGTAGAAACTCTCCACTCGGAATTTATGGCCAATCTCCATAAGCAACAAAAGCATGGAGGAGTGAAGTATCAAAAAAGTGAGCTGCCACTGGTAACTAGGTTTTAAAGTGACATTAAACCCTCAGATTTTTTAACATTAACCAATACTGTAATGTGTGCCTTACTGTAATCCATGGTGGTATCCCTTCTCTTTGCTGCTCTTCCTTTTAAACCCTCATGTCTTCTCATGCTGGGGGAGAACTTCCCTTTGCAGCTGAGTGCCTCTTCCTAAAGTGCTGGCTCAGGTTGCAAACCTACACACAGACACCATGTATCCATTCCAGAGACAAGGGAGTCTGCTGCAAAACAGAAGTTCTGCCCAGCATGAGAACAGATACAGATTTAAAAGGAAGAGCAGCAAAGAGAAGGGAAACAACCATGGATTTCAGTAAGGCACACATTACACTATTGTTTTATGTTAAACAATCTGAGGGTTTAATGTCACTTTAAGGTCACAGTAATGCAGGGTGTCAACTGTCATCCTGATTCCAATGAGTTGCAAATCCAAAGCAATAAGGACAAAGGTTAGACCCGGAACCTTTAAAAATAAGTCAGTATCATTACTGGTTTTCAGGTTTATCTAGATATAGCTAAACTAATCCGACAAACAATTAAATGAGCTTTGACTACATTGTAGCCATTAATATCTCCTATTATCTGACTTTTAAAGCTGAACTCCAGGGAAAGCAAATATTGTCTAAATACAAGAGGCATGTGTGATTTAATTTAAATCCTGGTATGCTTAGTGCATTTCTTTCAGATCTGTGCAGTAATTCAGTGAGAAACTTTGCCTCTGTGCAGAAGCTTCCTGTATTCCTGTCTCCGACCCCCTTCTGTAATTTTCTGCAAGCAGCCTGTAGTGCGTGGACCTTCTGGCCCCCTCACTAAGCTCTGCTTGTTGTCATGTGCAGCATAGTGATTATGTCACTACTATTATTACAAGGTGTGAACTGGGTTTACAAAGGCATTAGGTGAACAAAGTGGATGTATATCCTTTGTGATTAGTAAGGACTATATTTAAATTAACATTTTTGTCTAGAATTCAATTTGAGTCAACCCGGTAACAATAAAGTATATAATTTCTTCCTACAAAATATGAAATAAGATAACTATTATTTACTCCATCTTGTATCTGCACAGTTTCTCTATGCAGACTTGCTACTAAACAAAGTCCATTGTAATTCTTTGCCAGTCAGATTTCTGTTTAAATAGACTTGGTAATGCTTCACTTCCCACTTGCCTGGATAACTGTCCCATGACAGCTTGAACTACAAACAAGGCAGTGAATGGTTTTTCAGTTTTACAATTCAACCATGACTGTGTTTGGTTCTTTTTTTTTAACAAGCCACAACTCACCATCCTTAGAACACACTACATCCATTATTTAAGGCTAACAAACTGTACCCGTTTCTTGAATAGCTACTTTGGAAGTATTATTCAACTGTAGGTGGCATTAGTTATGTCTTGCACAAGGATGAGCTCACTAAGCCATAACCAGGCCTGTAGTTACCAAAATGGAACTCATTGGGGGCCAGTGCATAGGACAACAATGTTCGAGAGGGCAGGAATTGTGATATTTTGTACTCGCTTCTGTCCAGATCTGTGGTTTTTGTATGCCTGGAAATTAGCATTGTGTGTATGGGAAGGGGGGCAGAATTCTCTTGCTATATGGGACTGGGTAGTAAGCTGTATGGAATGGGTGAAGGATCTCTCATGGGTTCTGGGGGGTGAGCTCTATGTTCTGGTCATCAAATCTCTCTTGGAAAGTGGGTACTGGGGGTAAGCTGTATGTACTGGTCAGCAAACCTCTCTTGCGATATTAGTACTGTAAGGTAAGCTATGTGTACTGGGGAGCAGATCTTTATTGTGATATGGGTATTGGGGAATAAGCTTGGTGTACTGGGGAGCAGAATCCCTCTTGTACTAGGTGTACTGAGAAGTAAGCTGTATGTACG
>NW_017306345.1:1541540-1541753 GCF_000935625.1 Nanorana parkeri | reverse complement strand
GCGGGTTAAGCTGTATGTCATGGACGGCAAATCTCTCTTGTGATATGGGTACTAGAGAACAGGCTGTATGCACTGGATGGAAGATCTCTCTTGTATACGAGTACTGGAGGCTAAGCTGTATGTACTGATCAGCAAATCTTTTTTGTTATATGGGTACTGGGAACAGGGGTGGGGTGGGGGGTAAGCTGTATGTACTGGAGGGCTAATGTCTTA
>NW_017306345.1:1513846-1541398 GCF_000935625.1 Nanorana parkeri | reverse complement strand
GTACTGGGGAGCAGGTCTCTCTTGTGAAATGGATACTCTGGAGTAACCCATGTACGCTGAGTATTAGATCTCTCTGGAGATGAAATGCTGGTGAATGGGTTGTGCTGCTGTGCAGATTTCACTGGTGGTATGGATACTAGCGAGTGAGCTGTATGTTCCAAAGTTCAGATCTCACTGGTCTCTCTTCATACATTTTCATTTCATGTGAAGGAAATTAGTGACATCTGTAGATGTAAGAGCATGATGTATGACTGTATCCACTAAAACTGCCTGTTAGACAATGCACACAATTCAATTCTGAAAACAGTGAACTGAAGTTAGGCTAAGGTACTTGAATGCATTTTTTTTACTCCTGTGTTTTGAGTCACTTTAATAAACCCCACCACTTCCATCTACTTTAAGGCATTATCGCCTGCCCCTATACAGAATGGCCTGTGAGAAGGAGTGTTAATGTGATTACAAGTATTAATATACTGTATTATGTAGGGATGCATATCTCTTTGAAGCTGAATTCTGGGCTCAAAAGCTTTTTTACAAATATTCCTCAATAATCATAAAACATATAAAGCCACTTTGTATGAACCAAATGCCTTTGCAGCCCCAGATTGTACCATATAAAAATAGCAGTGACATCATCACTGTGCTATGCATAGCCTGTGCAGAGGGCAGAGCTGTGAGAGAGACCCAGCAGACTCCACCCACTACAAGCTGCCTGCAAAAGACTAGAGGGGGCAGATACAAGACCAGTCTCCCTGAACAAGGAGAGAGATCTGGAGTGACTGGTCTTTATTACAGGAAGCTCTTGCATAGAGACACTGGGAAAAATAGACAAAGGAGACAAAGATTCAAGTAACAATATGCATACCTCTTGTATTTGGACAATATTTAATTAGCCCAGATTTTAGCTTTAACTTATTTTTTGCCATTTTATCACTCCTTACCATTGGTATTCTGGGACATGAAATTAGTGACAGGAAGAATCAATGCAGTCTCCTGGTCACTTGGCTTTTCTCCACGTAGTGTCTCATACTGTGGCAGTGTTACACCAGCGCAGTTTTCCTTATCTAAACGTGTCACTGAAACAACTGTAGGGAAAGAGACATACAAAAAATAAAATCAATTCAAAGGAAACCTAATCACCTTTTGTTTTTTAGATATACATGTAATTAAACTTTATGGAAATCTTATAAGTGTTTTGTTTAAAAAAAAAAACATGACTTCTATGTATAATTTGTGATAACATACAGCAATCAGCCATAACATTATGAGCACCTGCCTAATATTGAGTAGGTCTCCCTTTTGCCACCAAAACAGCCCTGACCCGTCAAGACATGGACTCCACTAGACCTCTGAAAATATGCTGTGGTATCTGGCACCAAGCCATCAGTAGCAGATCCACCTATGAACCTGTCGCCAGTTCAACCGGTTTTCCTTCCTTGGAGCACTTTGGTAGATCTTGACCACTGCAGACCTGGAACATCCTAGAAGAGCTGCAGTTTTGGAGTTGCTCTGACCTAGTCGTCTAGTCATCACAATTTGGCCCTTGTCAAAGTTACTCAAATCCTTACACTTGCCCATTTTTTCTGCTTTAAACACATCAACTTCAGGGAGAAAATATTTACTTGTTGCCTAATATATCCCACCCACGTCCAGGTGCCATTGTAATAAGATTATCAATGTTATTCACTTCACCTCTCAGTGGTCATAATTTTATGGCTTATCAGTGTATGTACATGGGAGCAGCCAAATTTACTCATTTACTAGTGTGTTGAGTTTTCAGAATAGCAATACTTTTGCTTTTGGAGTACGTTCTTAATGTATATATATATATCATATACTAAATCACCATACTTACCCATGTTTGGTGTATTAATAGTAAATGGGTTCAAATATGTATGTTTCATATTACGAGCTACGTTCTTCATATAGGTTTCATAATGCTTTAAAAGGAGCGCGGTGCCAGCTTCTGAAGCCTGGATGATATCCCAGTGTTCCTTGCTATCAAGATCAAGCAGAAAACTCCCGATTTTAACAACATTCTGGTAAAAGAAGACATGAAGAATATGAATGATGTCAATCTTTTAAAACAATTCAGAATTCAAATATTTCATAAAGATTTGTTACTCCTACCACAAATATGGATTTTTAAAAACCTGCAGTTTTATCTGAAAATTGATTTAAAAAATGACCCGAAAATACCAGTATGGACAAGGTTTCAAAAAAAATTGCTTTGTCTTGTTCTACTTACCTATTTCTTAGGGGAGGTGCGAGAGAGACAGAGCACATAATAACTTACTAGATGACCCTGCTTCTCTCTTTGAACCCTGTCTTTTTTTTTTAATTTTTACATCTCAGCAAGGGAAAAATGGTGTGATGTGATGTGCTCGGACATACAAAATTGTCCAAAAATGTGCACTTCCTAGTTACAATTAGACTAGACAGCCTTGTGCCTACCCAATGCATTTTGACATTAGACTTCCTCCTTTTTAGTTTTACAGGAAACAAAACATATGTATCATGATCCATCCATTGCAATTCTTTTTATAGACCATTACGATACAACCTTTCTGTTGCATTACTGAAATACTGACAACATTCTGACTGCTTTCTGATTTTGCATACGCTTCAGTAATGCAAATATCAGTGGGGAAAAAGGGAGTGATCAGGAGAAGCAGACTGTTTACAGAATAAATAAAATGTCACCTCTGTGAAATGTACATCCTGGGTTGCGGCAAGGTGGAATCCACTTTCCTGGCTCTGTTTCTCTAGAATGGCATTAAGAAGTTGGTATGATATGAGCACATCGCTGCCCAAGAAAGCATCTGCTCCTTGTGTGACATTTAATAGATCACGTGCAGCGCTTTGGGCAACTGCAGGACTCAAGGATGACATGTTATTCTTCACTACATCCAACTAAAAGGAAAAGAGACAAAACTGAAGATATTTATATCCAAAACAAGTGAATGTATGGGACAATTAAATACTCCCCCACAGTACACCAATATTAAGAAGACTGCAGAATCCTGCTTGAGCTGTGTCAAAAATAATAGTTGTAGAAACGGAATCTATATAAAGAAGATATCCAAGTATGGGATGTAATATGCAGGGATTTGGGAACTGGATTTCTGTTCTGTTATATACTTAAATGCTCTTATATATTAAATGATATGAATAAATACATATATGAATAAAGAACTCCAGGAATTTGTTTTATGAACCCTTGCAGTGGGGCTACCCCTATACTGCAAGGGTTAACAGCTCGTTTGTGTCTAGGTTAAAAAAACAAAACAAATATATACTCACCCAAAGCTCAGAGCCGGCTTCTTCTTTCACCGGTCCTTCCAACGTCTCTCCCCCTCTGCAGTGATCTTAGATTACGTAAATCATCATCTATACACTTTTAATAGACATGAGGATGCTGAGGGATATTACAATCCTGCCAGGAGGGGGACATAGGCTGGGGGGAGCGCCCTAACAGCTGGCAGGTTTGTAGCTTTGGGTGTGTATATCTTTGTATTTTTAGCACCTAGACACAAATTACCACTTAACCCTTGCAGTGCACTGCACGGGTTAATAAAACAATTCTTAGAGTTCTTCTTTAAGTATAGTGTACCCCGCACAGATTGCAGTAGAAATGTGTGTCAGTGGTGGGTGTATTTTAATGCTGATAAACAGCAGCGACTTGGTTCTTATCCCTTTCACAGTAGTTTATAGGTAAGGAGGTAAATTAGAATCAAGTAAGGTGCCCCTACTTGATCAAGAGTCCTAAATGGTAGGATTTTGAATTACATAGAAATATAACTAGCCCACAAATCTTAGCAAAATCTACTATGATAACATCCCCCCACTATTAAAATAAAAATAATATCCCCATACAGCATAATAATATTACCAACTGTCATCATAATACTAAATCCGTACAATACACTGAGGGGAATTTATCAAAACTGGAGCAGACAAAATCTGAAGCAGCTGTGTATGGCAACCAATCAGCTTCTCTCTTTTATTTGTAATTCTTAAGTGAATAAACTGAAGGTAGAAACCAATTGGTTGCCATGCACAGCTGCTCCAGATGTTGTCTGCTCCATTTCTGATAAATTCCCCCCACTGTATCTTATTGCACTATAGTGCCGAGCACCATAATAACATCCCCAAGCAACAGATCTCTAAGAAACATAACATCATCTCCCAGCACTATAATAATGCCCCCGCTCCTAGCACCATATCATATATAATATTCACCCTCCACTATCCTGATATACTTTACTGCTAGAGCAACAATAAAGTCCTCTAGCAATATATTATCTCCCATCCATTAGAGAATATTGTTTTAAACAACATGCTGCAATATGGCACATTAACATTTCAAGCATTTAATTGAAAAAAAATCCCAATATTTATGAAAAATGACATAGCTCCATACCAGTCCTTTCAGTGGTATAAGTGAGCGAGAGGTGCAGTTTGACAAATTAGGAGGTAGCCATCCTCTGTGTTCATCACAATGACGAATAGCAGTGCCTGTATGAAGAAGCAAATACTATTCATTATCCATATCACAAAATGATCGATTATATTGTTAATTGTGTCAAGTACCAGGTTTTTAACATCATAAAATATGTTTAATGCTGACAATGTAACCACATTTTTGTTATAATGTATTTCATGTTTTGTTTCCACATAAATTATGTACAATAACTTCTATTTCTAGTGTAAAGAGCAAATGCTTTATTACCTACAGAACCTTTTGGACATGACACAGCTGTTGGCAATCCAAAACGTGTTCTTGGCCACCAAATCTCAGCTTCCACAGCTCTAGGGCAGCTATCATAGTTAACTGTGAAATGAAGGAACAAAAATATAATGTTTTTAATGGCAATTAAAAAGTACACAAAAACATTAAGGTGCTCATGCAGACCTTCCACTGAGAACTGTGAGTAAAAAAGTGCAGTTTTTTTAAGTGTAACCTGGTGCAGTGAAGCTGGAAGACAATGTGTACAGTTATTCAAGAACCTCATCAGCACATCCAAACTGCAGCATGCAGAAGATTGGAAGCACTGAACGCATTACATATAATGATGAGCACAACATTCGTAGATATAAAGAACCCCTTAGTTGTTAAAAAGTAACACAAAAGAAAAATACAAACTGCCACATATCAGATGTGCGGAACTGTGGTCACAACTGTAAAAAATGAAATGTACTACACATATTGTGAATTAAAACTTACAGACCAAGAGAGGTGGCACAGTTTGTGAGGACACATTTTCTGAACCACCAGACCAAATCCAAACAAAATTTTATATCTTAGAGGGGTCTGAAAATCCAGTGAAGAAAATATAACGTGCACAATCATTACAGAGAACAGCACCTTCACATCCACTGGCTGTAACTTCTGCAAAAGGATTGTCACAGCGATCACATTGGCGCCCGATGACTCCAGATTTACAGGGGCACTGTCCTGTGATTGGATCACATGTACGGCTGAGGGAGCCAGTGGCATAGCAATCACATTGTATACAGGCCTCAGCTTCTGGTGGACGGAAATGATTATCCTGCAAGTTAAGGAGACATAAAGGAAAAAAAATTAAGACAAATAACAATCGTAATCAAAATATAAATCAGTGCACCCCTGTTACTAAACTGATTTTCTTGCTAACTATTTTTACAGTCAGGTAAATGTTCATTTTCTTCAGTGCCTATTCCTCTTATCTATTTATTAAATCAATATTGTCTGTTTGCATAAGACTTTTTATCAACCCCATTCTTGAATTTCCAAACCTGTATTAAAGTCTTAAAAATTACAAAATCAACACCATATTCCATATAATCAATGTTCTGTTTAAACCAAAACTCTCATGTGTACAGGCATATACAAAAGAACGTTTTGCATCCTTCAAACCTCAGCAGTGAACTTCAAAGAACATCATCCAGAAAATGTGGTTCACGTATCTACCTATGTAATGCATTTGGGAGTTTTGGCTTTGGACTAAATCTAACACTGATTGCATGTGCTACATTTATTTACTTCCTTTTACTGCCAACCTGCTTTTTTCCTGTCCCAACAGTCCATTACCCATGTACAATCATGCAGGTATGATTCTGTAGGCCAATATTAGGAACATATTTCAAATGCTTTTCCAAAATCCACATATACTACATCAGCAGCATTTACAACTTACTCCACAAACACACCATGTTAGGCATGAATAATGGTTTATAAAACTATGCCAAGTGCCTATTAGATTAGTCTCTTTATTACATGTTTCTGGACATAATCATCATTTAGTTAGAATATCTTAAAACAACTTCCATGTAACAGAAGTTGCTGCTCTAGAGTTTTCTGACTCTAACATTTTACATATAAATAGTGGCAAAACAGGAGCAGTACATCAGCCTTGTTGAACAGTCTCATTTGAAAGACAATGTGTAAAAAAAAAAAAGATAGTGTGGCCTATTAATAACTCAGCTTAAGGCCCAACTCTGGGCTCAGGATTTCCCTTGGTTCGCCCCTCCTGGACTGGAGCACCCCAACCACCTTTGCTCTCTGCATGATTCTCCTGCAAGACCAGGTTAGGTGGCATGGAGTTATGATGGATGCCCTGAGCTCACAGGAAGTGGGTTGAATAATGCTGTGTGTCATTCAGCTCAGAGGAATACCTGCACTTAATACTTGAGTGGGTGAGTCCGTGAAGAACAGTACTGAACAAGAGGTGAATATAGAAACAGAGTTTCTTTTTATTTTTAGGAGCTGCTGGGGTATCCATTTTGGTGTTTTTGACCAAGCTGGAATTGGGCCTTAAAGGAGAACTATGGGGTCAGTGCTTTTCCCCATAGTTCTCCTAAGGGTCACAGGAGGACAGAAACTAGCATCCCCCCGTGATCCAAAGCTCATTATACCGCGAGCATCAGCTCGCGGTATACTGAGACCGCCGCAGCCGGGACGAATCCCGACATTACTGTCAAGATCCCCCCAGCTGAGTGATTGACAGCTGTCTCTGCCTATCTAGAGGCAGAGCCAGCTGTACCCGCCCCCTCCCCCGTCCGTTCCGCCAGTCAGCGCTGGAGGATCGGGCCGGGGAGGGGGGAATTCCTGCAGGGAGCTGTGAGTGACAGTCACGGCTCTCTGAAGGGACAGGCTCGAGAAGTGAGCGAGCGACGGTGTGTGTTCGCTCACTTCCCGATCTACTGAGCCGACCTGTCACAGTCTCATTGTTACACGTCGGCTCGAACTATGAGGCTGAGTGATTTTTACTCACCTCATAGATCTCCTTTAATGCCTTTCATCATTCAAGAATGAATGCCATCTTGGCCAGGTGCTTCATCCATTAAAAAAGTTTAAGGCAAAAATGCATCTCGCTGCGCAAGGTAGATAATGCTGAATTTGAAGCCCTGGTTACATCTGAAGATAGATTAAAAAATGCAACTAAGAGATTTTTGCTTTGGCCTCTTTTATTTCCTACACCATGCTTTTTAAATGAGGCGCTAGAGCCTGGAAAACTTTTTTTTTGGGGGGGGGGGGGAGTTAAATCAGTCAGGTTTTCATTGCTGTCTGTGTGTCTATAAGGACTTTTCTTATCACCTCCTGTCCCAGTGACACAACAGCTAAACTTTACGAATCAAACAAAAAATACATACATATTTTAACATAACTATTGTCTATAAATGAAGAACTCATTCCCTCCTATTACTGTATCTTCTGCATTTCCATCATTCATTGAACAAGAACAATAATACTAGTTTTTGTCTCTCTTAAACATAACATTGAATCACTACATTCCGTACCTTGCAATGACATTCGCCTGTCGTTTTGTTACATTCTGTATCAAATCCTTTGCTTGCATCACAATTACATGGACCGCAGACAGGATGACCCCACCAACCACGTGCACATGGCTGATCAAGCCTATAAAAGACAATACAGTCACATATTGTGCTTGCTGAATTTATCTCATGTAATAAGCATGTGTAAGTCATTTTACCTGTTCTCACAGTGTGGGCCATAGTATCCTGAAGAACATTCACATATATATCCATGGGGTACATTTAGTTGCATTACACATGCAGACTGATGTTTACATGGATTCAGGTCACATGCATTGACACAGCTATTCCCGTAATATCCTGCAGTAAGGAATGCAAGCGGAAAATAATTCTTAATGAACTTCAATTAAAAATCACATTTGTGGTTTACAAAAGAAGAAATTGTGTTTTATCTTCCTCTCTGTTGATGTTGTCAATTTCTATTTAAAAGCTGCAAGAATGAGTCTTTCAAGAGATGTTAATACACTTTCCTTTTCTGACTATATGTCATAGAGAGATTATCCACATTAAAGCAAAACTCTAGGTAAAACATTGAATACATGCTGTATGTGTGTACTGTTGTACCTGACAAAAGATTTGTACTTTTATCCAGCCATTCTTGTAATATGCACACCTATGCTATTCAGGACAATTACTCTGTTATTTCCTAATGTAGCCCTATGCCTTCCTGGGTTAGATACCTGCTCACTGAACAGAGATGCTGATTCACTATCTATTGAGGAGGATAGAGGTGGAAAGGTGACATAAAAAACCGAACTGCTGAACCAGGAAGATGAATTGCTTATATGGGTACTAGGTTTGTCATCTGTCTGGCTGTACAATGCGAAAAATGTGTGTAAATCACGTGCCTGCCTGTACAGAATTACAAATCCTGTAGGAGGCAAAATTGTAAACATATATATATTAACTATGTATTTAGCTTGTATTCCCAAAGTTATACGTTAAAGCTGAACCGTAGACTTCTCCGAACTTCATAAAATAATAACTTAATTGTAAGAGTCAATTACCCTATGCTAAGGCTGTTGAGGTGCAGCAGAGTAATGGCCGAAGCCATTTTTTCTGGAGTGTCCAATAGTCTCAGTAGAGCATAAACTAGCCTATCCCGTGCCCCTACTTCATAAAATGACAACTTAATTGTAAAAGTGGATTAACCCTATGGCAGAGCTCTTGTGGTGTAGCGGGGTAAAGGCCAGGCCACTTTTTTCTGGCATGCCAAGTAGTCTCAATAGAGCATAAACCAGCCCATGCCCAGAATACTAGGTAGTAGGTAGGACAGGATGAAAACTGCATCATTTACAAGTGACAATGAGATGGAAGTAGGCCAGATAGGGTTCACTTTTTTGTTAACAAGCAATTCTCCTGCTGCATTTTTTTAATTTTTGGAGAAGGAGAGTTAACCCCCTTTAAGTAAATTCAAAAGAAAAGGTAAGCCAAGTTATAGCTAAATCAGAGTTCAGTTCTAGGGTTAATGTAAAAGGTTATTTGAAAAGTTTATGCATTCATTTCATCACGTATACATTCTAAAAGTTCATCTGTTTTACCCAGATTTTAGATGCGACTGACAGGAACGTATCCATGTTTATTGTTTACCAGTTATAAAGACCTTCAGAAAGGTTAAAGACAATATTCTATGCCTAGTGTCAATGTTGAGAATTTATGTTATGTGTGTTATGTGTGAAATGCTGTCCTTGCAAACTCAAACACACGCAATGCAATAAATCCTTACCTGGGTGACAAGCACAAGAGTAGTTGTCCCAGTCATCCCTGCAGTAGCTGTGAGCAGGACATGGGCTGGAGTCACAAGGGTCTGGAAAACTACAGCCTGGCTCAATATTCAAAAGCAATGCACTGTCTATAGGGAGTGGAGAGACAAAGGCACCCACACGCACGCCCTGCAGGAGAAAATAATTCCGTTAATTAAGTTAACAGGAGTGCAAATAGAAATAACTGGGCTCATATTGCAATCTTTTAGGGACATGTGGTCCTCCATGCTTGATCTTAAAAGACAAATACACCATTAAAGCCGGGTATACACTGGTTTATTTTTTTCGTTCAACCTGTGTGCTGAACCAAAAAAAAATAGAACAGATTCCTCCATCAACGCTTACAAGCATTGATCGAGGAATTCCGCTGTTTCCTTTGTATTCTGACAGGGGCCGGCGGCCGCTGACAGAATACTCGAACAGAGCTAGCAGTAGATTGGCTGCAAACTCCGTTCAGCCGAGAATTTTCCAACCTGTTCCTTTAATCAACTGATTGAGGGATGCCGGGTGGAACGGTGCAGACAGACAACAAATTTTGGCCGCTTCATCAAGAAACTCGAAGCGTGTGTATCCGGCTTTAGACGTAAGACACAGAATTAAATAAAGCATGTAATGGAACTGTACCAGTAATTCATATTTTTAATGATTCATTTTTTTTATTTTAAGCTTCAAACAGAGTAGTTCAGTTTACTGTCTTCTTTACTGGCAGCGAAAACTAAGCACCAGACAAGTTTGTGTTGTATTCAATACACAATGCTCACCTGTAAGCAGCCTCGGAAACTTTGTGAAATTGTAATGCCATTACTTGTTACAGCGCCAATGCTGAGATTACTCAGTGTTGTGCCTAGGAGATCCCTGGGAAATTCACCTTTAACCTTCAAAAAGAAAACAACAATATGTTTTAGTAATATTTCTTTATTTCATTCATGGAAACCAAACATTTTTGGAGCCATAATCTCTTCATTTTTTACATTTAATGAAAAATGATAGATGCAACTATGCCATTTACAGCATATGACATATGGCACATATAGGATACTTTAAAGTAGTATTAAAGGCTGGTCGTTTACCTTAATGCATTCTCTGCATTAAGATAAAAGAATGACCAGTTGCTTTTTGTGTTCCCTGTCCCACCCACACTTACCTGTGTTACGGCGGTCACCGCCACTGGTCCCGAAGCGATCCCCAGTTTACCAAACTTCCTGGTTGCAGGGGGAGGATACTGAAGGCAGAGTAGCCATGGGCTCCTTTTGCCGTCAATCACCCTTTAGGGAGGAGAGGAGAGGCGTGGCCTAATGCAGGGCTGTGTGTGTGTCTATGGACGCACACAGCTACTGCGGGCACGAGCACACATGGGTGACTCGACAGCAGCCGCTTAGCTGGTGGCAGCACCCGTGCAGGGGGTGTGGGGATGAGCGTTGCGGGGATCCACTAGAAAATGGAGGAACAGAAATGTTTTAAGGAAAAAGAACTGAAGATTTATAATAAGGTGGGTCTTCTAGATCTAAAAAAAACAAGACCCCCAAGCTTTAATCCCATTGTGACCAGTGACGTACATTGTACATCATTGGCAGCGGGCCCATTTAAACAGACTCCTGGCTGCTTTACAATAGAAGCGATTCTGGTGACTCAGCTGTCGCCAGATCCCTTCTATGGGCCAGTAAACTGCCCGTCCACCCCCACCCAACACCCCCGCCATGTTTCCCAGGCTCCACTGCCCCTTCTGGAGGGCCCGGGACCGGCATCTCAGGTGTCGGTGGGAAGCTGGGGAGGAGAGCGACGAAGGTCCATTCACCGGTCTCCTCCCCATTCAATGGGACCGGGAGTGATGCAGATTACATCACGTCCGGTCCCATAGCTGTTATTGTGGGGCTCCTCAAACCCAGCAATAAGCTATTGAAGTGCGATCTGCACTGCAATAGCTTATTTAAAGTGTTAAGGTGATAGTAGGGGTCCTTTGGAACCCCAGTATCACCTTAAAGAGTACCTGTCACCACCAATATGCTATCACATGGGGGGCTTGTAAGCCCCCTTATGTGATAGCAATTAAAGTAAAGTAAAACAAAATAAAAATAATAGTTTTTAAAAATATCAACTTAAATAAATGTAAAAATATTTGTAAAAATGTTTGTAAAGTCCCTCGCCGCCCGCGAGCACGCGCGTCATAACGTAAACTAGTGTTGGTTACACCTACGTACGAAAACAATGGTCGTGCTACACATGTTGGGTATCGCCATGCACACCAGAGTGGGAGCAATAATCCACGGGCCAATATTTATGCGCATCTCTAAACTGATGACCTGTAGGGGCTTTTAAAGCATCGTCTACAGACTTTTTGGGGTACTACATTTTGTTGCCGTTTCACAGATGCACACAATTTTTAACCTGGGCGTGTTGAGTATCTATTTACTTGCTGTAACCTCCTCTTTGATATTTTATGAAGAAAATGGGTATTTCATTTTGTTTTGGGTCACTAAATTTAACTTGTGTATTTTTCACTATATTTTTGGGTTTGATAAGTTGCGGTAATATCGTGCAACATAAAAATTTGCAACTGTCGACATTTTAATCTACAGGGTCTTGGCTTTCAGAAAATGTATAATGTTTGGGGGTTTGAAGTAATTTTTGGGCCTAAAATGTGGAGTATAACATGGGTGCAAAAACCGGAAAAAACAGGCCCTGGTCATTAACAGGTTAAAATATAATGGCAAATACACAACATAAAGTTCAAAGTAACAGCTAGTACACAAATCCTGATAATTGAACCCTGATGTTGGTTATTAATACAAAATATAATGTCTTTATGGCATTCTACAATAAGTGCATATGTATGTTACTCAGGGGTGTGGAAACTTTTGAAAAAACTACTTGTCCGAGGACTAAAGCGGGGGCCAAATCTAATTGTCCCTCATGACAATCTACTTGTTCTGATGCAAAAAAATAATTTTAACCAAAACCGTATTTAGCAGTGCTAAGAAGCGCTTCTCATTGGTCAGTGCCGTCAGGTGACCGCATTGACCAACGAGTGCATGCAATTTGCGAGCGAAATCCAGAATACATGGAACAGGTACAGATAGTACACCCGTACTGATGGACGGGAAGGACCATTCGCCGAAAGGTAAGTATAGTGGCAGTGAGATTTGTGCGGGTAATTCCATTTCCCAAATATACCCTTTAGGGTTGGTGCACACTTGGGGATTCCCGGGACGTGCGATCGTGTGCGGTTGCATACAGCGGTTGCATCTGCATGTATGGGGTTACATCTGCATGGCAATCGCTGAAAAAAAACGTAGATGTACCTATTTTCACAACATGCACCGCAGCGCGATTAGCGGTGGTGTGCGATTCCGCGACCACCCAGCCATCGGCTCGGTTTCGTGCACGATGATCGGGCAGTCACGGATCGCACACCCCTGCTGATCGCGCTGGCAGTGCCATTATTTTCTAATGGCACTCCAGTCGTGCCAGGCAGATTGCGCGTTTTCCTGCTGCAATACAGCCCTGCCCGTGCAGTTGCACACGATCGCAGTTGAAAACACTGTGCGTTTATTCGCATGCAGATGGGGGCAGCGGGGCTGGTTTTCATTTTTTCAATTTTTATTTACTTTGTAAAAAAATTTCATTTGTTTTATTATTTTTACCAAATCGCCTTTTTATTTTTTACATTTTTATTTAGTTACATTTTTAACTATTATTTATTACCTTTTTTTTAAAAAATTTTTAAAAAACTTAACTGTAGGAGGGCAGGGCTAAAACAGTGAAAAAAAACACTTGCCCGGTGCCCGGAACTACATGTCCCGGGCGTTGGGCGATACGAATTCCACACCCCTGTTACTCAACCATGATACAAGCACGATCTTAAACAAGAAGTCAAATCAAACACAGGTCGTATTCACGAAGCTATAATTCATGGCATTTGCAATATCAATTGTTGTTTTTAGCCATGTGACTACTATCCACAGCTCTCAATGCTGGAAATAACAGTTATGGCAAATAATGACTGTATAGCTTAGTTAGGGAAAATTTATATGGAGCCAATAGTAAGATTTACTTTGACTGGAAACAATGTTCTGAATGTTGCCTTCATTAATGGTATCCATAAGATGTCTTTTATTCAGTTAAATCCACAAGATAACATTTCAGAGTATTATAACTCATGGAAAGAATCAGTCAAGCTCTGGGTCAATAGTCATAGTTCCCTGGTTAAGAAAGGCATACAGTATAATTCATATACATCTCACAATGATGTCATTTCACCCAAATCTATCCCTTGTAACACAAACTATTGTTGTAAAGCATTGCTTTCTCTTATCTATTGTGCCCCCACCCAGTTTATACTTGATGAAACACGCCAAAATCCAATGCAACACAGATTAAGAATGCTGGAAGAATACATTACCTCCTCTTGGCCATAGTCAATCTGAAAAAGTAGAAGGCTGTTTTGAGTCAACATAGGGTCACTTTGCAGCTCTACAGATATGTGATGCCAGACCCCATCATTCAGTTTTACATGAGGTAGATAAAACAAGGCATGGACGCCGGAGGGCCCACGCAGGGACAGCATTGGGGAAGCTTCGCTCATCTGAAATTCATAAAATAATGTTACACTGCACAGTAGGCCAAACTATACAGAAAGATTGGCAAATGTGGTGCTTAAAATGAAATGCAGCAATTTGCCTTAATACTTTAGGCCTGGTTCACACTGAGCGCTCTGTAGCGCTTTTTCTGCCCTAAAAAACGCTCAAAAAATCTGACCCCCCCAAAAAAACATTATTTTCTATGGCCCTATTCACATCTGAGCGTTTTGTCGCAATAAGCAAAATGCCTGTCGCTGGAAAAAGTACAGGAGCTTTTTTTTTTGGCATATTGCAGCTCGTTTTGGCTCCATAGACTCAATAGGCGACTTTTCTCATTAACATCAATGAGCTACAATCTGCGCAAAAACGCTGTCGTATAGGTGTGAACCAGGCCTTAACAAAAAAAAGTGGGCAGGATCAAAACAGAAAAGATGTACAATGCAATAAATAGAGTACATTCATACACAGTGTAATTCTACAGCTTTAGTACGCCTTATAGTACAGTAGACATAAAAATAACTTGGCTTCCACATATCAAACCACTTTGAGGAGTTAGGATTTCTATATGTATTTGAACATTTTTCATGTTATATTACCAGCAGTAAAACATGGCATGAAATATATGGCTCCCTGCTATGAAAGAAAGGTGGATCCTGCCATTTCTAATCTCTCCTGAAAATGAGTGGATGTCATGCAGACACTCATAATCCAATACTTTTGGGCTGATTTACTAAACAAGTTGAGAATTATTCTGGATAGATTAGGGAAAGGTTAAACTCCGTCAGGGTTCTTTGTTGCCTTCTCTGTTCACCACTGGGGATAGCTCTCTTCACTTTCTGCCCCAGAGACACAGCAGGAAGTAAGGTGAAACCCTGTTTCAGCGTCACTCAAACAGGTGACTCCACTGAAATATTTCCCTTCGCTTTCTATTCTGGTTGACAATTGAAGATTTGGGATTTTCACTTACTGTCCTGGTGTTCTGGTGACAATGGCCACCAAGGCAAAAAGTGAGGGTGAATCTCAACAGATGGCAATAAAACCTCAAAGGGTTCTAAACACTCCCTTCTGCTTTAATGACAACTTGCTGCAACCAAACTAATTAAGGGCAACACCAAAATAACATTATTTAAGCTAAGAACAAAACAGTACTGATTAGCTTCTATCGATCATTTGATTTTGAATATGAAGTTAAATTAATTACACCTATTAATGGTAGTACCTTATATTACTGTTGGAAAATCCATTTTTAAATCAGCTTATTAATGCTTTACTAACTTAGGTGTAGCTTTTTTTTTTTTTAATTAGGTTCCCTTTAACCAGGGTTTGGTTTCTGTCCTTAAAGGAGAACTCCAAGGGAAATTATTAGTAACCCTTGCAGTGGGTTAATAATAGGGTTCAAGGGTTAAGTGCTTGTTCGAGTCTAGGAGGAGGGAAAAAAAAGTTACACTCACCCAATCGTCTGAGCTGGTGTTCTATTGAAAGCTGCAACTTGTCGAGCTCTCCAGCTGGTGACGTCACATCCGGTGACTGCCAGTAGGAGATTCAGACCAGATGGAGCTAGTGTACGTGCGCTAGCCGCGTGGCAGTCTCAATACTAAAAATCCCTGCACTGCGCCTATGTGCCTTCATCCGGCCTGTCAATTTCTCCACCGCTGCCCACTGCGCCTATGTGCCTTCATCTGGCCTGTCGAGTTCTCCAACGCTACTCACTGCGTCTGTGTCTCTTCACCTTCCCTGTCCCTGTAGGATTCAACGGCGATTATGGAGCCGTGGAGGTGCAGGGGCGCCAGTTAGAGATTTCGGCAAGGAGTCTATCGATTATCGTAGTCGTAGGGCTGGAGCACGCGCAGTGTCGGCAGGTGGTCTGAAGCTCCGACCGGACGTGACGTCAGCAGTCGGAGATCTTGACGTGTTGGAGCCTTCCACAGAATACCGGCATGCTCTTAGACCAGTCCCTGGAGCCTCTCTCCCCCTCCGCTGCAGCGGACTACGGTCCTGTAAATCATCACTTTATATCCCCAGTGTATAGACATAAGGACGCTGAGAGATGTACCGCGCAGCATAAGAGCAGACAGACTTAAGGGGCCGCTGCTACAGCCGGCCGGCTCCGAGGATCGCTAAGTATAACTTTTTTCAGTCGTAGAATAAAATGAGCAGTTAACCCTTGCAGTGTGGAGGTAGCCCCGCTGCAAGGGTTAATAATCATTTTCTCTGTAGTTCTGCTTTAAAAAGCCAGTTTAACAAGCTTAGTTTACAATAATAATGATAGACTACAGTGTCACATTAGATCATTACCCTCTGTGTAATGAAAAACTATGACCATACGGCAGTTACTGAAAGACCTATTCCTCTGCAAAGTAAGGGAAGCCTCTACCTTCCTTTTCCTCTGTTGGGACATCCTTTTTCGGATTGGGGGAACAGACTGTTGACCTAAACATAACGTACGCAGGGAGCCAACTGCATAATTAGGTGTTTATAAAACACTGTCCCTAGAAACATTTTGTATATAGTACACGTGTGTTCTACCTGCAGTGTGACAGCACAGTTCTGTTCACCTTCCGCTTGCAGTAAAATGGCATCTGACTGCTGTGTGCGAATCATGAGGCTCAAATGCCAGGGCACAATTAAAGGTAGCGACAGGCTTTTCCACAATATTACACCATCTCCCAGAAAACGAAAGGTGGACTGCATATCTAGGAAACAGAACTAGGTCAGCACCAAAGCAAAAACAAAGGCAGGCAGACACACCAAGAGCTTAACATAGTAAGTCAAAAGAAAAATGCAGTAGTAAAATATTAGCGTAATTTCATATATTATGTGGATAGTGAGGAAGGAACGTATGTGGAACTAATTACATTACAAAAGATTACCATTTTATTTTTAATAATCTTCATTTTACAAAGATTCATTTAAAAAACTGCCCTGTGTGTTTCATTATATGAGAAATATGGGCCGACTCAAAGTAGGAAGGTCATAATGCAGTCTTCAGCACACTACTGCCTATTTGTAGAAACCACTGCAGTGAAAATATAGTAGAACTGCCCATTCATTTTCTAACCTGCACATGAAGAATTGCAGCTAAAATCCAATGACAACAAAGGGCAGAAATTTCACTTCACAATCAAAACTGGAGCAGACAGAATCTGGAGCAGTTGCCCGTGGCAACCAATCAGGAACTCTCTTCAGTTTCCTCAGGTAAGATTTGAAAATGAGACAGAGAAGCTGATTGGTTGCAGTGCAAATCTGCTTCATATTTTGTCTGCTCCAGTTTTGATAATTTCCCCCCCACCCAATGTGTGTGTGGTTGAGAAGGGTCCATAATAGCCATAATATTTGAAAGAATTTAAATTAATGTAAGATCATATGCCTTAAAGTAGGGATGTCCAGATACCAGTGCCGATATTTTATATTTTCATGAGAACTACCAGGGTTGCAGCTGGGACCTGGCTCTTGCGCTCCACCACTGCCCTGAAATCATTAGTCTGTATTGTTTTAGAAAAACTGCCACATTACAATAAACAAAAATGTATCAGTACTCGTACTTGTAAGTACTCGGCAAGTATCAGTACTTGTACTTGCAAAACTGGTATCTGTGCATCCCTTTATTTATATTTATAAAAACAAACTTATACATTAAAACAGAGATGTACAAATCCCAGGAGCTCCCTGTGCTCCTTACAAATTACAGCTGCCTCCTTATTTTGGAATTTTTCTCTAGTCTAGTCTTGGAGCTGGAAAAGTATCTGTACATATACCTGTACTGAGTATGGAACTTGGTATCACTGCATCCCTACCTTAAAGCAACCACCTTGCACACTGCACCTTATTCAGTACACTGTTTAACATCATACCTTCATTGACTGGAGGGAACAGTCTGGAGACTTGGTTTTAAAGCACAATAACCACATTTAAACCCATCTGAACATGTTTGGCATGGAGAATTACATTCCAGCTGGTGAAGGATCATTCGCAACGTATAACATTTTTGTGTTTTGTTCAATGGTCAACATACAAGATCCTATCATGATAACCATTTTATAATAATCACAGTAGTTTACATATGAAAGAGAAATCCACCATGATGTTCATATTAAGTACAAGAACAACCATTTTGTATAAAGGGACTGTATGTCTGTTGATTTCTAGTGAAGACTGAACTTTTAAACAAGAGTGCTCTCACCCCTCCTTTCCTAGAAATGTAATCTCGCAATTCAAGATATCTACTGACCTTCCATATTATCCCTTTCGCTAAACTCTGCATAACATTTCACACCACCCCCCTCTTTTTATCTATTTGTAAGCGGTGTGAAACAACCATACCCCCAACGCATCTGACTTTAATACCTTCTGTCATCTACAGTTACTTGCATGTGAATACTCTTAGTCATGGCCTTATTAGTTTAGATGAGCACTTCATACATTTTAAAGAATATTTTTTTTCTGTTTGCTGGTTAAGGTTTCCTTATTTGTTAAGTGTGTTTTAAAAGGCATTGCTTCTGTGAAATGCAAATAGTTTTAAATACAGTCTTTCATTTGCATATTTTTCATATTATCATTACATTTCTGATGGATATGTGTGTGATCAAGTGAAACACAGATGCACGGACAGAATGGAGATTGCTAAAGCAGCATGGAAAGAGCAGTGACAGATGTGTGTGGGCTGGCAGAAACAATAATTGGAAGGTGGGAGCTGCCAGAAAACTCTGTGCTTATGCTTTAAAAGAAACCTGTCACCAAAGAAACATAAAGGCTGCCTTTGCTGACTTCTTTTAGTCTTCTATTCACTTGGGTCAGCATAACCGCTCTTTTTACATGGACGCCAATGGATGCTCTCTCTCAAGACAGATGCATTTTAAAAGAACAGTTTGCTAAAAGATCAATACAAAGCAGGGATATAATGTGTGCAGGATGTGCATTATTATTCATTTCTTACCTTTTTCACAGTTTTTGCCTCCATACCCCAAAGGGCATTCACATGAATAACCATTCCATCGGTTAACGCATGTTCCTCCATGCTGGCACCTCTCTCCTTCACAGTGATTTTGTTTAGCAGGGCAACCTGAAAATTGTCATTAAAGGTTACAGCATTATGATCATCTACATCAGATTTACAAAAAGCTCCATTTTTTGCAATTAAGCATTCATTACAAAAGCATTACATTTGTTTCTTTATAAAACTAGCACAAGTACCTAAATGACTCGATGTCACCCTTCTATGACCCTCTGCAAAGGTTGTTCCCATGTACATACAGTATAATTAGAAGGAATTAGCCTATTCATGAACAGGGTAATTTAGACTGAAAGGTTCTCGGCCACTGACCGATTCATAACACACTTGTATACATTTCTAACCTGGCCAAATCAGACAATATTTTGGCTGGACAGATTATTTTTTTTGCCATCTCTCTATGGAACGTATCATGGGGGCAGACTGGGTAAAAATGATCATACAGCTAGGGGGAGAGGGGGTACAAAAGCCAAAGAGGGAGTCAATCATAAATCATGAAGGAAGGAAGAAAATGCGCAATGGTGCTAAGCTTAGAGGGTAGAAGAAGCAGAATGGCAACTAGTTGCAGACCAGGTGGGTATACAAGTGACAGTGGAACTAATTATGGCATGGGTGATGCTAGGGAGAGAGGAACAACAGCTGACCATGGAACACTTGAAGAAGCAGAGAAGAAAGTAGTAGCTGATCTGAGAAAATTTCAAAAGAAGGCAGACAATGAGCTGCATTAGTACTAGGCAGAGTAAGAAAAGTCAGAGTAGATGATTATGGATGAGGGACAGATAATGAAGGCAGGCTGGAAGCTTATCAAGGACAGGGGGAGCTTAAAGAGTTGGGTAAGAGAGAACAGGGGATAGAGGTGGCTGAACATGATCTATTTGGGTGAGTAGATAAATAGGGTCAGAGCATGGTTGGGGCACAGGGGAGAAGATGTCTGTAACTTAGGATGGGGCATAAAGCAGGAGCTGATTATGGACAGGGGAGAAAGTGAGCAGAGAGAACAAATACTGAGGGGTGAAGAAAAAAAGAGAAGCAGTGGAGGATAAAAACAGAAGGTACAGGGAGAGATATAATCATGGAACTGGGGAAAGTGGTCATGTATAAACTGTCATTGTGGGAAGAATGCTCAGATACACTATAAGACAGTATTATGAAGAAAAGGGAGTGCAGAGAGCAGGAGACACTGGAACACAAAATCGTTGACAAGGCAAAGATCTAAGGCTCCAGTCACACCGGAGCGGTTGTCCGCACGTATTCAGCTGGCCAAATACGTGCGGAACCGCTATAAACAAAAAGAACAATGCACTTTAATGAGGATTGCTCAGACTTTTGGGGTTTCATACCGCATGGCCCGCAAAATAGTACAAGCGCGATAATATGGCGGATTTAATTTAATAGCCGCAAACGAGCGTAATCTGCGCAGATTAAAAATTTTAGCGCGGGAAACGCAAATGCTAGATGTGAATGGAGCCTTAGAGTTGAGGTACAATACAAACACAGGGGACCAGGGAGTCTGTAGGGTCCTAATGCAGCAGATGGTATTGTGATGAGAAATTAGGTTGGGGCAGAGATGAACAGGTGCAGTGTGGACAGTGTAGGAAGACCTGCAAAAAAAACTATCATGGGGATTGAAAAGGGACCTGCCATAGAACATATTGTGGATGGTTGACAGAGGGAGCTAATGTTACTTACCTGGAACAGTTCCGTTGTTTGCAATGTACTCCCCAAGGTCTATTGCTTTGTTATCTATAATAAGATCTTTCATGCAGCCCACAAAGTACTTGTGTCTCACAGGGAAATCCTCAGGTAGATTAGGAATTCCCCCCAGTAAAAGGGGGCCCGTTAGATCCAAGGACCTATGTTAGAAATGTACATTTTGTTTTAGAAAATCAGTTTTGCACACCAATTATTAGTCACTATTCTAATACATTCTAATAAATTATTTCAGGGGTGGTTAAGCTCTATTCCCTAGTCCTAAATAAGTAGGGCTGGATTGAACATTAGGAAATCTAACATGACTATTCACAAAAGGGAGAGGAGTTTGGAGAAGGCAGGAGAAGTGAACAATCTATGACAAAATAGCTGATTTGTAAAAAGTCTCCAATTCAGCTCACTTTCCAGTTCAGCTATGTTGTCCTAGATTGTTCACTTCTCCTACCTTCTCCAAACTCTTCACCCTTTTGTGAATAACCCTGTAGGTTTGTGTCTATAGGCAGCAGAGGAGGATATGTTGCTTTCCGCTATATATACATTGGCCACAAATTTATCACCATTAA
The DNA here is from genome assembly GCF_000935625.1 of Nanorana parkeri. Lineage (NCBI taxonomy): Eukaryota > Metazoa > Chordata > Amphibia > Anura > Dicroglossidae > Nanorana > Nanorana parkeri. Next base: position 1,519,956 of record NW_017306345.1, on the reverse strand, counting down.
AAGTAATATTACAAATATCTTATATTAGCTTATTTACACTATGTCACAATATTCTTTATAAAATATGTACAACAAGAACATTTTCTGTAGATTATCCTAACACAAAGGTGCTTTGGATACCACCGGTTGTGTACCTACAGGCTCCAGAGATAGAAACCGATTATTGCTTTATACGCATGCGCACCAAACAACCACATCTTTGCTCCTCCTTGTATATTATTAAAAACATATGCAGATTCTGACAGAGAGATACAGAGCTATATATATAAAAATCAGTCCATGATAGCAACTCATGATACAAAGCATAAAATTGGGTATACAGCTAAAACAACTGTGCCATAAAAAGTCCTAAGTATTACAGGGTACACTAAACACATGAAAAAATGAATACCTTTCACCCTGGTATATGAAAAGAGGGTGCCACCATCCAATCCTTCTGGTGAATTGAGCATTCCCTTTTGTTATATGTACAGTAGATTTTTGTACATGTGGGACTACACATATGTTGTATTGTATTAACACATGTATTTTTTTATAATATACTAAGAAATCAACCAAGACTCAAAGGTGTGTGGTATCAACCCAGTATCAAAGGTTTATTTTTACATGTTAGTGAATTATATCAATGAAACATGGGACGGTGGTGCAGTATTAACCAATCACAGATAAACACTGATGTATACGAAATTGAAACTTAAGCTAGATAACGATGAACATTAATTACCTGTATAATCATGTGTTTTCCAGTAACTCAAAACTCGCAAGTTTGTTACAGCTTAAACAAGTACTCTAACTTCAGACAAAGAAACTACTGCTAATGTTAAACTCACTACATCCCTTCACAGCCTATTAAAAAAAAAAAAAATTCTTTATCTGAGAGACGTTTAAATACATTAAAATTAACTTACCTCCTAAAACATTCAACTAACATAAGCTGAGCCTGCCCCCACTTAACAAACCGTCCCTTTAATCAGCTGTTTCAATTCATGAATACATTTTCTAATCATTCAAAAATTACTAACTAAAATGCGTTACACAGTAAAACAGTTTTTGCAAACATATACAGTATATGGTATATGGCTTATATGATTACATGCATTAAAAAACCCAAATATGTACAGAAGTCAACCTAAAATCCTATTGCTTGCTTTAGCTTCCTTGAGTCTATCTCATTACCATGGCCTCTGTGCAAATAGTTTAAAATGTGCACAAACAGAGGAGGAGTGGGCTACATCCAGGCATACCTAAATTCAATTTATCTACTGTTATATAGGCTCCAAGATGGAGCCTTTCAAAGAATAGAGTTAGGACCACACTAAACAGAGGAACCAATGACGAGGCAGTGTGACTTCCACATATTTTGGAAAAGTTGTGCAACTAAAACCTCTGTTTTAACAAGCTGTGAGACAGTGTAATTTGTTTTGTTGAAGGCTAGCTGATAAGTGCGTTAGGACATTTTTGTGTTTTGTATTAGTTTAAAATGTACTTTATAACACTTGCAAATGTATTCACTTTCATATGCAACTCACTTCTTTGTTCCGGATTGCATCCCTTGTGCAGCACAAGTGTAGTTTTCTAAGAGATCTCCAAAACCCAAGGACACTTCAGTGTTACAGTTGTCAACAGTTATTACGGCCACCTTCTGTTCTGAGGGTCCAAGCAAGTCCCCAGATTTGCCTATAATTGGCTAAACAAAAACGGAAGTGAACAACGTACCGCTACACATTCAATGCTACTATCTTCTATCAGCTTCATTTAGCTTTTGACTTACAGTATACCAGTCGGAAATGGGCTTATGCAAAGATATATATATTCAGTCTCATAATTTTATTACTGTGCATGTTCACTAATGAAATATGTTAATTTTTTCTCTTATTTAGGTTACCTATTCTGTCTAAACCCGACAATTCAGCTTGTATCAAGGCATCAAAGGTCATCTGAAGTCACTGCCCTGTCATCCCCCCAACCTCACATAATTCACTTCAAAGGGAATCAGATCTTTGCTCACAAGTGTCAAGGAGACAGGTTCACTTGAATTTAGCACTCCCCAGCAGTATAAAGTTATCTTCATTTTACTCTCCTTCTGGTCCATTTAGTCTACAGAGCGAAGGACTCTTCGTGTGACAATGCTAATTGGCCCAGCACTGTCACATGGAGTGACCCACGCTTCTCCATATCCAGAAGTAACAGGTATTTCCCCTGCCTTCGGGAGCTAAATGGATCAGCAGGGAGTCAAAAGAAAAACAATGTATTGGCAGGGGGGAAGGAAACCTGTTTCTTTGTCCTAAATGGGCAAAACACAGGTTTGCTTTAAGAAGTTGAGGGATATTGTGGGCCCTTTTATACCTATGTGTAGTGTCTTAACGTTAACCTGCAACATAATGTGCATTAACACAACACACAAGAACAGATAACTGTAAATGGGTCCTGTGTGAGGTCAGTCACTGGAGAGGCAGCAACTGTCAGACTTTTGGTGACTTTTCACTTCCTCAAGCTGAAGAATCAGACAAAGCCCACAATCTAATCCAAACCTTTTATTCTGCGACTGTCATTTTCAAATGCAAGTTTAAATCTGACTGGTGGTTGTGGGAAAACAGGGATTGGCTCCTAAATAAAAGGACCACAAACACACCGCACTACTGCTATAATATTGACCACCAAAAACCTGTATTTTGATGTGGTTGATATATGTAATTAAAATATTCAGTAAATTAATTCCTTTTTGATTTCAAGCACCTTTACTGATATTTTTCTTTACATTTATATGCATTCCTGATCATAGTTACATAGTTACATAGTATTTGAGGTTGAATAAAGACACATGTCCATCAAGTCCAACCGATTGTGTGTGTGTGTGTGTGTGTGTGTGTGTATAGATCCCTGTGTCATCTCGTTTTTAGGAGTACTTGTACCCCTGTATATTACCGTTTCTCTGGAAATCGTCCAAAAGCTTCTTGAACGATTCCACGCTATTAGCTGAAATCACTGCTTGTGGCAACGAGTTCCAGACCCTAACCGCTCGAACTGAGAAGAACCCCCTTTGTCCCTTGTGTTTGAATTTTTTTTCTACCAGTTTCAGGTGGTGGCCTCTAGTCTTTGTTACGGAATTAATCGTAAAGAGTTTGTTGCTAATGTCGCTATGACTATAGAACATTTTGTACATGAAAATCATATCCCCCCTTAATCTCCTTAATTCCAGCGTGAACATATTTAAATTTAGTAACCGTGTCTCATAGCTCTTGTCCTCCATCCCTTTGATGAGTTTGGTCGCCCTTCGCTGGACTTTCTCCAGTTCAAGGACATCCCCTCTGTGTACCGGTGCCCAAAACTGCACCGCATACTCCAGGTGAGGCCGAACCAGTGATGTGTAGAGTGGCAAAATTATAGACTTATCCCTGCAAAATATTCCCTTCTTGATGCAGGACAGGACTCTACTAGCTTTGCTTACCGCAACCTGGCATTGTAATCTATTATTGAGTTTATGGTCTACAGTGACCCCCAAATCTTTCTCCATTTCAGACTTCCCTAGCGGCATACCCATTATTGTATAACCCATTTGCGTGTTTTTTGTCCCAAAGTGCATAACTTTGCATTTATCAACATTAAACCTCATCTGCCATAAAGTTGCCCACTCCCCTATTTTATCCAGGTCCTCTTGTAAAGTTATACTATCTTGGTTTGTTTCTATTACCCTCCCAATTTTGGTATCATCAGCAAACACTGAGATATCGCTGTTTACTCCGTCCCCGATGTCGTTAATAAACAGGTTGAAAAGCATCGGTCCCAGCACAGAACCCTGAGGCACACCGCTAATAACACTAGCCCAGTCTGAAAGGGCGCCATTTATTGATACTCTCTGTACCCGTTCCTTTAGCCAGTTCTCTATCCATGTACACACCCTTCCATCTATGCCCATAGCTCTTAGCTTGTGAAGTAAGCGTTTATGAGGTACCGTATCAAAAGCCTTAGCGAAATCCAGATATACCACATCCACAGACCTCCCTCCATCCAGATCTCTACTTACCCCCTCGTAAAAAGTCAGTAGGTTAGTCTGACAGGAACGGTCTTTCCTGAACCCATGCTGATTATCACTAACTATACCATTAGCCTGAACAAATTCTTCTAAATAGTCCTTAATCATTCCCTCTAGCAGTTTGCACACTACCGATGTAAGACTAACTGGCCTGTAATTCCCAGGTTGGCATTTTGCCCCCTTTTTGAAAATTGGAATTACCGTAGCCCTCCGCCAGTCACATGGAACTCTACCAGTCATTAGAGAGTCCTTAAAAATGAGGAATAACGGTCTTGTTATAACTTGCCTTAGTTCCTTAATCATGTGACCTTCCCTGTAAGAACCTATATGTGGGAAAAATGTATGCCATTAAATCACCACCAAATCTATCAGAAAAAAGCTGGATTTGATGACTTATCTCGTGTCTATAGGTAGCTTTAAGCTTTCTAAATTTTCAGGAGGATGCAGGAGTTGGTTGCTGGAATTTTGATTATGTAAGGTTTTCAAACCTGTCCAATCACTTGTATGCCCTGAATAATGGTTAGCTGGCAGGGTTAGCTCATGCCACATACACGAGACTGAAAGCCCTTCTGAGCAGGAAATCTTGTATGCCTGCCAATATTCTCATATTTATGACCTATGCACAATAATACGTTTTTTTTAATACACACACACATATAAACAAAATACTTTATAGTAAAGGAGGCTTAAAGCTATACCCTGTCTCACCTTGTTGAAATAATGAAGATGGACTGTGTGCCACTGTCCATCACTTACTCCACCAGGAATAAAAGGTGACACTGTTGTAGTAAATTCACCTAGACAAAAAAAAAGACAAAAAAAATACACCTTACTTGCATTCTAAAAAATAAAAAAATTGGTAATTCCTAAAATAAGAATATAATCAAGTAGAAAAGCTTAAGAGAAGCTGTCTATTGGCTGTGGCTATGGAATTCGCCTACTGCCCGTTGTCAACTGGTGACTCATCCCCGTCCCCATTCAGCTTCCAGCCAGGGGATGCCTTTACCACAGCTGAATGTGAACAATCATGTCAGCCAGCATCTCCAGCCCCTTTGTTTACATTCAGCTGGGGAATCCCCCAGCTGAAAGGGACCAGGGATGTATAGTTGGTTTCTAGGATGCTGGCGCCCTGGTGTCTTAGCAACCAATGAACAATGAGTGGGAAGCTGTCACATTTCGGAACATATGCACCCCACGCCATAATAAAGACATTTGTCCAAGTGAAAAAAAGATTAGAAAAACGATTTTGTATTTACCTGCTGAGAAAGTCAGCTGAACCTGTTCATCTTTCACTTCCAACACAATGAAGTCATGTTTTCCGTTAAACCTCCCATTATACATAAGAAGACCATTCTGCTCCCGAGTGGCAAAGCTAAAGAAATACGTTTGAGTTTCAGGTTTATAAACTGTAAAGGATTAATTGACGCTCACTGTAGAAGTAATCTATACAACCAACATGACAACTGAAAGAAATGTGTGAAATTGGCCATTTACACTTATCTTGTAGCTAGATTTAACAACATCTGCCAACCCCTCTAATGATTATCTGGTGCTGTGGACCACAGCAACAAAAAAGACTTAAAGCTAAACTCCAGGATAAGCCAATGCTATATAGATACAAGGGGTATATGTTACCTGAATCTTGGTGTACTTTGTGTATTTCCTCCAGATCTGGGCAGTAATCTGGCATGAAACTTTTTCTTTGTACAGGAGCTTCTGCTAAAACAGACAAGTCTCTGTGTCTCTCTCTACTTGTGCAAGGTGACAGGTCTTGGTATCCGCCCCTCCTTTAGTTTGCTACAGGCAGCCTGTAGTGGGTGGGGCTGCACTGCTCTACGTGATGGTGTCACTACTTTTATAAGGTAATAATTGGGCTTGCAAAGGCATTTGGTGCACACAAAGTGGATTTATATCCTTTGTGGCTATTGGAGAGTATATTTGAGAGAAAGTTTTTATGGCCTACTTTAAAAGTAGACTTAGCATAATTTATTTTTTTCATGTCAAAAGCATATATTCTAAGCAGGGGCGTCCCCATAATGAGGCAGCCTGAGACGGCAGTACTCCTACAGCACCTCCA
>NW_017306345.1:1478633-1513713 GCF_000935625.1 Nanorana parkeri | reverse complement strand
CCCCCGCCCCCCCCCCCACCCCCCCCCCCCCCCCCCAGCTGACAGCTCAGCCGCCCGCAGTTTCCTGCCCGGCCGACAGGTCACCACTCCCCCCTTCTCCTGGCTGCCTCAGGCAGGGAATAAGGTAGAGATGGCCCTGATTCTAAGTAATGCGCAAGGGCACCACTACCAGGTATTCATTACCTTACACAGAGACCATAGAAAAACTTACTTGCATTCCCATTAACTAATGGCACCCAAAATGTGGCCAGGAAGGCGCAAGTTTTTTCTCTGCGTTTGCGCACGTTAAAATGGCACAAACGTAGAAGCCAAAAACACAGACCGCATGTCAATAAATTTGCTGCATGAGCTTTTCTGCCACGCTTGTCTCGTGTTCTGAACGCCATTGAATTCAATAGGCACGCGTGGTAAACGTGACGTGCATTCCCAAAACGCTGTGGTGTGAATGCAGCATTATTGCTGTTCCCTTTATTTTCATTCACAATCATTTTATTGAGTTTTTAGTTTTTTTGTGCAAAATACAAAGATGACAATATCAAGGCTTACAAGTCATGTGGTAAATAAAAAAAAAAAGAAAGAAAAGTAGCAAACATAACTAGTGCTGCGTAGAGCACAACAGAGCACAGTATTTAACCAACATATAAGATACAAAAATGTCATGAAAGACATCGTGTTAAGAACATTATATTACAAGCCCATTGAGTATGGATATTGAAGTAAAAAGGGGATCACACTGAAAGGACAATTGAGCGGTCTAATCCTCTAGCAAGGGAGGTCTGGGGGTCCGGATGTTCCCTTTATTTTCTAAAGGTAAGCATTTACCACAGCTAACTTTTTGTTTTCTTCACATTGCTTACTGAGAATTTAAGTAAAATATTCGATTTACACATTGTTATAACGTAATATTGGCAGTCAGCCATTCCAGTAAATTGTATGTAGATAATCTCTTTAGGAATGCCATGATATTGCATTACAATATAAGGAACTACCTGCTTGTTTTACACATTCTGAAATAAGAAATTGCCCCAGCAAAGGAGAACGCATACATAAACTGACAAATTTGCCTCTGGTCCAGGTGTGGTCACATGGCATGCTTTTGCTACTGGCTGGATGTGCCTCACAAGGCGAGATAAGGCAGTTCACTCAGGACGTACAGCCAAGAACAGAAAACTGTTTTTTAAAACCGGTGCTTTGTTTACATTACAAACAAAACCTTTTCACAAGGTAGTATAAAACCCCTTGGAAAAGGCAGAAAGATAATTTGTAATATGCTTTGTTTTAACTAAAGCTTGTTGAGAAACAAAGAATGAATCATTTTGTTACAAGGGACAAGTAAAAGGTAGCTGCCTGTGTACCCAATACTGCATTGAGGGTAGGAACGTTTATAACGATAGTATTAGTATAATATAGTTTGTACTCGCCGTAAAATCATTTTCTTGGAGTCCATTAAGGGACACAGGAATTGTGATACTGTCAGGTTATATTACCATCTACGGGCTGGCAATGAATGGGCGCTGGCAAACAAAACAATCTGTAGGCCAGTCCAGGATGACACCTCCTCTACATAACATGCCTCACACAGGCAGTAACTAGAGCATAATCATAAACACAGACAAGTCACTCAATAGACTCCAAAAAAAGGATTTTATGGCAAGTACAAAAATCCTTTCTGGTATACTGGGGACACAGGAAATCATATACAGTCCAAAAGCAGTCCAACTGAAGGGTGTACAAACAGCAACAACCATTAACAGGCCAAGCAAAATATATAACTGGGTTCTGCCTCCAACCCAACAGCTGTCTGAAAAAGAAATGCCCATATCTGCCACGGGATGAGGCCAAACCCCCTGCCTGATAAGGGAAACTGCCAACATGACCAGAGAGAGGACATGGGGATAACCAGATAAGAATGACTCAAAACAGAAGGGAGCACTGAACCAAGCAAGAAGCTGAACCACAGCAAATTCATGTTTGGGGAAGTAAAAACCCACAACCTCACATGGTCAACAAGGAAAGAGATCAAACCCCAAGTAGGAACAGGTACCAGATAAGGAACTTAAAAAAAATTGTCTTTTTCAGCTGTACTATCCGTGACCAGTGGCTAAGTAAACAGTTGGCGCCGGTGTAGTCGGCTGCCATCACGACTGCTCAATACTTTTCTCAATACTTTAAAATATCTTTACAATGGAGTGCATTAAGTACGATAGAGATGTTCTTATTTCTATCTGTACTCACGAATTGACGGGTTTTATTCCGGATCCAAGCTGGCCGAGTGAGATCCTGAGGGAGAACAAAGGACGTGACCCGAAGCGGCGGCCTCGAGGAAAACGAGCCGGGGTTAGGAACAGGCTGAGAGCCCGTGCACACCGCACACCTCTGCCAAGCATCTTGCTTGCCAACGTCCAGTCGCTGGAAAACAAGCTCGATGACATCAGGGCCAGGGTAAAGTTCCAGAGACACATTCATGTCGTGTAAGCATTTCACTGCATATCATACTTGTACGATTGTGTATGTGACAAATAAATCTATCTATCTATCCAAGTGCAAGTGACATCGTCATTATCAACAGCATAAAATGTTTGCTGTGACCCGCATGTTTCTTTAATGGTTATATTATTAGATATGCAGTGGTCAGTAGAAAACACAGTAATCAAGCAAGCATTACATAGTTTTAGCCTTTGCAGACATTTCAATGTTAATCCCACCATATGAAAGCTTTCACCTTACCTCAGTGAAAGCTTGAAATGGAACCGTTGTCTTAGACCACGGAAAGTAATAAATGATTCTCCATCAAAAGCTCGTGTGGTGACCATGCAGTATGGGGCTTCATATTCTCCAGGAGGACACTCGCAATGAAAACCACCAAGCAAAAGATTAACACACACTGCTCCATTTCGGCAAAGCCCAGCAGAACAACGAGCAGAACGCAAAGAGATCTCACAGTGTGGACCTGAAAAAAGATGACCAAATAAATTGATTTTGTAAGCTAGGGCATCAAACAGGGCAATCTATGTAAATATTTAATAGCTGGGGGGAAAACTATGGCTATACAAGTAAAAGAGGAAGCCAATTCCAAGCATCTGAACATTTGTTTCTGCTACATTAATAGTGTCTTGGAGAAACTTTTTGATATAGTGGACCTTCCATATCTGTATGTTGTAACTCCAACCAAGAGCAGGGTAGTATACATTCTGTAATCTACTTTATATAAACCTTAGAAAGACAATCATGGCACCAGAACGTTTCATATGATACAGGTACCTGCATAGCTCTTATTTATATAACCCATATACCCAAATCATTTTTTCTCTATTGTATTTCTCTATTCATTGTATTGAATACAATGGGATTTAGATGTTTGAGCGTTTTGTAGAGCGTTCGTCGAGCGTTGAACGCGCTACAAAACGTTCATTTGTGAGCCAGGCCTTATAGCATGGGCTGCAGAAAAAGAGATTGAGGACTCTGTGTCCTCAATCTCTTTTTCTGTTTTAAAAGGGAAATATCAGGGGTCTTTTTGGACCCCTAATATTTCCCCGAAGCCCCTGAAAGTAAAGTAAAAATATCTAATAAAAATGAATAAAAATAAAAAATAAAAATAAAATATAAAAAAAATGAAAAAAATATATAAAAAATAAATAAAATATTAAAAAATATTTGAAAAAGTTAGAATAAAAAACATTTTCGGTTTCGGACTGACATTTTTTTTCATTTTGGTTTTGAAATTTTCATTTCGGTGCACCTCTAATAAATACCAGAAATGATCACTATATTATACAGAAGATATACTCTAATATACACCTCTAATAAATACCAGAAATGATCACTATATTATACAGAAGATATACTGACCTGATGCTTAGTCCTGCAATACTGAGTCCCTCGGCATCCTCACATCTAATGCAGGTGAATGGACTGCATTAGAGGTGATGATGTCAGTAGGGCTTAGACCACCGAAGGCCGGGGAAGAAGAGGCTGTGGGGACCGGTCTAGCAGCCGGATGTGGCTGAGCATCAGGTAAGTATATATTTTTTTATTTTTATATTATTATTTTTTTGTTTGAGCCCCTAGACCAAAACAAGCAGTTTACCCTTGCAGTGCGGGGAATAAACCCACTGCAAGGGTTAACTTTATAGATGTCTGGAATTCCTCTTTAAGCATGTTCTAATAGCTTGAGCTCACCTGTATATTCTTCATTGCACTGACAGGTGTAACCACCTTCATGGCTGTGGCAAATGCCATGTTCTCCACAGGGCCCAGTGTAACACAGGTCTACCTCCGTTTCACAATAATCACCAGCAAAGCCTGTTGGGCATCGACAACGCAGCCCTCCTACAGGCAAAATCGGACGGAAGAGCAATGTATCAGAGGCTAAGAATGGAGCAGAACTGTCAAAGCGTAGAGCAGACACACACAGCATGTAATTGGGGCAGGGCTCCCTAAGGCATACATTGTCATCAAACGGCAACACCTTCTGTTGGGCCAATACAGCCAGCAAAGTGCGGTTCAAGTACAGCAGCTCACGCAAGATCTCAGAAGGCAAAAATGTTCCTTCCGGTCTTTGTACCTGGAAAGGATAAGAATGAATTACTGAGCGAAGAAAAGGGTTTTAAATTAGCATTATGAACAACAAGCAGAACAAGTGCATAAACCCTACAAATAAATGTCAATCTAATAACTTCAGTATGTAGACAAAAAGAAAGCGGTCCAGATGTTTACATATATTATACATCATTCTGGTTCAAATCCCAGCAAGGTCACTATCTACAAGGAGTTTGCATGTTCTCCCTGTGCTTGCGTGGGTTTCCTCCAGGTACTCTGGTTTCCTCTCACACTCCAAAGACGTGCTGGAAGGTTAATTGGCTCCCGTCTAAATTGGCCCTGTATGTGAGATAGGGACCTTAGATTGTAAGCTCGAGGGCAGGAACTGATGTGGATGTAAAGCGCTGCGTAAATTGTCGGCGCTATATAAATACCAGTGATAAATAATAGGGATGCAGGCAAAATGCCAAAAGTGCAATTTTCTGTCCAAAATAGTGGTGCATCTGTGATTTCCCTCCTCCCCGCTGGGCACTGCTCTGTGTACCAGCGAGGAGGAGAGAAACTGTCACAGGCGGGCGAGCGCTGCGAGAGGAGAGCGATGTGAGAGGCCGGCGTCTCTCCTCCCCGCTCCCCTGTCACAGATCGGGAGAGCAGTGTGGGCGGAGACAGCTTACAGTGCTGTCACAGCAGGCTGAGCTCTGCTCGTGCAGCCTCCAGTGACAGCGAGTCAGGAAGGAGAGTGAGTACAAACACTCAGCAATCAGTGATCGCTGAGTGTTTGTAAATAATTGAGGACATAGTATGGTTACTATATCCCCAATTATGAATGAATGGGAGTGATCTACATCACCTCCTGTTCATTCATGATTGTGGTTATAGTAACCATACTATGTCCTCATGTTAGGAATGCACAGGAACACTCAGAGGATTCCTGTTCATTTAGGCTGGGTTCACACCTAGGCGTATTGAATATGCGCATTTGTCGCGCAGTTCGCGTCGCGCGTTTTTACAGCGATCCGCGGTAAAAAAAACGCGCGCCGAACGCGCGTTTCCGTGGGCTACTTGGCTGTATCCCAATGGAAACGCGAGACCAAAACGCCCCAAAGAAGAACATGTACTTCTTTGGGCGTAGGCCGTTTTGTATCGCATTCGGACGGGCGGAAATACGGCAAGGTGTGAACCAGACCCATTGAATACAATGGGATTTAGATGTTTGAGCGTTTTGTAGAGCGTTCGTCGAGCGTTGAACGCGCTACAAAACGTTCATTTGTGAGCCAGGCCTTATAGCATGGGCTGCAGAAAAAGAGATTGAGGACTCTGTGTCCTCAATCTCTTTTTCTGTTTTAAAAGGGAAATATCAGGGGTCTTTTTGGACCCCTAATATTTCCCCGAAGCCCCTGAAAGTAAAGTAAAAATATCTAATAAAAATGAATAAAAATAAAAAATAAAAATAAAATATAAAAAAAATGAAAAAAATATATAAAAAATAAATAAAATATTAAAAAATATTTGAAAAAGTTAGAATAAAAAACATTTTCGGTTTCGGACTGACATTTTTTTTCATTTTGGTTTTGAAATTTTCATTTCGGTGCACCTCTAATAAATACCAGAAATGATCACTATATTATTAGAATATTTTCTGTAACATTTACTTAAAACTTACTTGTAATCTAGATTAAAATGTCAGAAAGCACACATCTACAAGGTATCATACTGTACAATCAATTTCAGTTACTGCTTATACCTAGTGCAGTTAAAACACATCTGTATGTTTTTAAAGTCCACCTTCCTTTTTCCCACGCAAGTAAAAGGCTCACTCCGCTCTCTCACTTGCCAAAAGCATATACTCTCCTTTTCTCGCTCCCCCTCCCTCTATTTGCACCAGTGACCATTGATACCAAGAAAGAAAGAGAGGAAATCCAAAATTTTAGAGCTGTCCCCAGAACAGGAGACAACTGTTTAGGATGGGAATTCCCCTCACTTTGAGAGATTTGTTCCAACGTCCTGTAACATTTCTAGGACAGGAAATGAAGGGACATTTCCTCAATGGTACACAGACAGAAAACAAAGAACCTGGCAGGGGTTTGAACCCTTCCTTACCCTACCCAAAACTGAACCAATAAAAAGTTTTGGCTGTAGATACACGCTAAGATAAAAAATGTAATACACATTTTTTTTTACACAAATGGGCTTGCTTTTGGTGATATTTTTTTCCCATCTATAGTCAAAACATTGTAACAAATCTAAAAAAAAGTGTTCTATTTTGACAAGTGTTAGTTTAAAACTAGTGTTCCCGTAGATAAAAATAGAAATTGTTAAATTAGATCTCCAGGATTTTCAAAAGTTAACCCTTGCAGTGGGGCTACCCTACACTGCAAGGGTTAACTGCTCATTTTGTTCTAGGGAACAGAATAAAGAGGTTATACTCACCTGATCCTCATAAATAAATTTAGTTGCTAGGAAATTGTATATAGTGTGCATCATGCAACCAACAGTTTTTTTAGTATGCATCAAGCCACTGGCAAAAAAAAGAAAATCGAGCACATATTATGTTCTTGATTTTTTTTGCTGGTGGCTTAAGAATACCGGTTGTTTGCATGCCAGATAATGGGAAGTTTACTGTACATGTTCCCTTGGAAAGGGGGAGCTTAATGAACTGTTTACTTTACCCTGCATGAGCAAAGGAAAGGTTCACCTTAATGTTGTTGCTATTATTATAATTTTTATTATTATACTTGCAGTTCTCAGCAAATGAATACTACCATGTAGTTCCCAACTATGGATGGCACATAGCTCCAATGTTAAGTTTCACGTTAAACTCTCCCACTATTATATAATGTTGTAAGTTGCATTAATTGTCCCATTTTCAATTCTCACACTCACCAAGAGACTGACATTCAGGATCTGTTCCTCTGTGGAAGAGCCCAATGTCAAAGCTGTAACATCAGAGTCATCCAAAATACTAAATACCACAACACCATGTGCAGGAACGCAGAGAACATAAGCCACCGAACGAATAAACAAAGGCAACATGGGAGAAAGGAACTGTTGTTGGGACATTCCACCAAGGCGCAAGGTGATGCTGTGAGAGAGCATTTCATCAGTAATAATAGCCACTTGGAGTGTACACTGTGCTGTGACACGATGGATTCCATCTAGAAAGAAAAGAAACCCAAAATAAGAAAAAGAAATGGAAGATCAGACACATTGAGCATTCATATATGTGATTATTACCTATAAGACACACAGACATCTTTTTATGATTCGTCACATAACCAATTGCAAGACCTTCTGGCTGTACTATATACATTGTATAGTTAGTAAACACTTTTGACAACTAAGGATGAACTAAATTCATCCACTAGTAGAGACAGTTAAAAGAGAAGTAAAGAGACGGAGTGGGACAGTTGCAGTGTCACACACCAGCTCTAGTATTGGGAAGACTATATTTTACTCTCCCCTAGGTGTGGACCCACCCAAAACACAAAAATACTAAAGGTTGAGAACAGCCAACATGTTTGGGGAGTGGAGAAGATAAGTTCTCTCAGGTCTGCATAACTCTTTGTAGAGATTTAGTACATCTCTGCAAAAATGCACATTTCTCCAAAAATGCTGTTTTTAAATAGGACAACGTGCATACATCTCACTCAACATTATATAAATCTATATAATGTTGAGTGAGATGTATGCACATTGTCATTGCTGAGCCTGAAGGGGACTCTGCGTGGCTCCAAAAGCACTTGTTGTGGTGACATGATGTTTCAATAAATGGACACTGTGGACAATGGTGATTTTGAAATGATTATGGGGTGCTAGCGACATCTATCTACAGCCATTGCAATATATGGCACTTCAACTCCCCCCCCGCAGCAGAATTTCTCAGGCCGAAATCAAAAATGGCTTTTTTGCTAATAATTGTATTGTAAGCACATGGCGCTTGAATAGCTTCAGCCAGGGAATGACAGCTGCCAGTGGCAAGATTCCGCAGACGGCAGCTGAATGTAAATGCAGCAGGTAGTGGGCTGGTGCAATAGCCAGCCTGCTATTGGCCAGTTCAAATTGCAATAGCCAATAGCAGGCTGGCTATTGCACCCGCCCACTGCTTGCTGTGCCCTCCTCCCAGCGTGGAGGAGAGAGCTAGGGGACCCAATCAACTAATCGATAATGAGAATAGTTGACAACAATTCTCATAATCGATTCGTTGGTTGCAGCCCTACATGTTTGCATCACAATTAATAAAAACAACAGCAAAACAAAATTCAAATGTGACAATGCAAGGTCAGCAAGGGGGAGGAGGCACCTTACATTTTAAATGCAAATCCACTGTAATCAATGTCATCATACACAACCAATTATTTCTACTTGTAGGCCATTGTTTCCCTTTCAATGGTAACTAATTTATCCTCATACTTAAAACTATATACTTCCTTGGTTACCTTTCTATGCACACACAAATCACCTATCCTGCTAGGATAAAATGGACTTTACATGGAAGTATCACGTCATACATTTTAACACTATGGATTTACATTTAGATCCCTAAATCCAAATATAACTCTCAATTTCCTAGAATAATAATACTAAAATAATAAAAATATTGCACTAAAACTCCACTTCTAAGCAACAAGGGGACTGTACTACTTGATATTTAAAATTAACATCTATGTCAGTGGTTCCCAACCTTTTTTCATCCAGGTACCCCTTAACAGTCCTTGTCCATAAACTGTACCCCCCATTGGGGGATACAGTACGGAGTGGGAACAGGACAGAGTAAGGGGTCGGGTTAATAATAATGAATGCGGCTCACACCAAAATGATTACCCTGGATCTGGGCCCAGCGGTGACACTACCGCCATAGCAGCACACATGACTGCTAAGGGGCCCTGGGCAGAGGGGGGCCTGGTCAGGAGCAGAAGAAAGGCTGTGCTTGCTTAGTGTCCTTCCGCAAATTCTGCTGAGGAAAAAGGGTTACATTGCATTCGGTAAAACTTCTTTGGTGTGGCATTGTACTAAACCTTAAAATAGCACTGCCACACCAGTGAAGCTGGGGAAAGAGGGGTTACAAATTATAACCACCTTTCCCTAGCTTTATTGATAAAGCAGTGTGAAGGCAGACATTGGGGAGGAGATCACTTTGCACTACACTGCAGAGGAGGCCCCATAGCGGCCCCTATAGCAGTAGTTCCTCCACTGGCCGGGGTATTACTACACACCCAGGAGTGCATGCTCCACCTCCGCCATTGCAGTTTTTTGTTTTTTTTG
This sequence comes from Nanorana parkeri, assembly GCF_000935625.1. Lineage (NCBI taxonomy): Eukaryota > Metazoa > Chordata > Amphibia > Anura > Dicroglossidae > Nanorana > Nanorana parkeri. The sequence goes on along the minus strand of NW_017306345.1, from coordinate 1,503,912 downwards.
CATACCCTCTGGTATATCGTCCAAGGCTGGAAACCGCTGATCTAGATTAATCCATAACTAAGGTTGTACAGGGGCATACAAATGAAGCATTGCTTCATTGCCATGGAAAGGCATAAAATGATCATCTATCCAAAGTTAGACATAAATGAAAAACTTTCAACAAGCTTGTAAGTTTCTATGTCCTCAACCACCAGCAGCCTAAAGCTAAGCTCCAGACAAAGAACAACATACACAGAGGGAATACATACATCAGAGCTGTATTACTTGTTTGCTGAAATTAATTCAGCAAACATGAATTGCTGAAAATTACACAGCCCTGCCAGACAGCACAGCAAGCCTGGAGGCCTGACTTTTCTTTGCTGTGTTTAAGTAAAATAACTAGGACTCCTTCCCGGACCCCCAATTGACTGGATAGTGAATTAATGCAGTAGATGGATAACCTCCTCTCCTCATAGCAGCATATGAGCACAACTGACTGGCTATCTGTGAGGATTCTCCCTCTATAAGTTCTGCTGTATAAGAGACTGCAAAGCATTTTGTTTGAAAGCCCTTTGTGTACAGTATCACTAGCATGCAGATGGTATGCAAACACAGTGTTAGTTCTTTCAAGCAGCCAGTGGCCAGTTTAAAGTTTTTTTCCTTTTAGTTAACCCTTCTTTTTTTTTTGTAGCCTTTCCTTTCACTCTCTTAAAAGGCGAGAAGTCCCTGCTTAGGCAGTTGTCACAGGAACAGGTGTCTCCATGGAAACATTTCTCCTCATCCTATGCCAGGTGGCGGCTCTAAAATGTTAGATTTCCCATCACCTTTGTCCCCATGATAATGGCTATCAGGACAAATAAAGAGGGTAGTCCTTCTCAGCAGGGACTCACAGCAAAAAAAAAAAAGCATTACAGCGATTCTAACACTTCCCTATACAAAACGTCAAACAAAGGATTTGGCGGCTTGAGACGTCCTTTAATAATTAAAACTTAAAGCTTCGCTCCAGGTATACATTTATATGCATACTTATATTGGTCCAGATTGGCACAATGCAATCATGCATAATTTATATCTGGTCAGCACAAGGAAATTCTGTTAAACACTGCAATAGCCGGCTACTACAGTGCTTAACAGCAATCTTCCAGGTCCTGTACGGCTCTGCACTGAATGGCTGTGAAAATACAAAGTGGGGCGGGGGCATTTATTTAAACTGGAGCAGAAAGAAACTGGAGCAGTTGCCCATGGCAACCAGCTTCTCCCTTCAGTTTGGTCAGTTAAGATTTGAAAATGAAAGAGAGAAGCTGATTGGTTGCCATGGACAGCTGCTCCAGATTTTGTCTGCTCCAGTGTTGATAAATTCCCTTCTCAGTATCGAGGCTTCCTGTTCATTTATAACAGGGGCTGCAGAAAAAGAGACTGAGGGCTTTGATTGACCCCTAATATTTCCCCGAAGCCCCCAACAGTAAAGTTAAAAAAATATATATTTAATAACACTAAATAAAATATTTGAAAAATATGAAAACGTTAGAGAGAAAAAAGTTTCGGTTTTGGCCTGATTTTTTTATTTTCGGTTTCGTTTTTGAAAATTTAATTTCGGTGCACCTCTAGCTAATACTGTGTTTTACAGGATTCCAGTGGGCCAATCAGGAATAAAATATGGATATTTACATTGGACCAAGCTGAATAAAAATATACATAATTATTTATACCTGGACTTCTGCTTTATACAATGTAGCAGCTGAGTGGTGCGTAAAATTATTTCTTGCAATTTTATCAGAGTTTATATTTCATAAATGATTGCACAAATAATGCACTAAAAATGTCTATTTTAGCAGGTTTGTTATTGTTATATTGACAAACAGTTGTAATTTGTTATTGCAGTTTAGCATGTAGAATGGATGTGGCCTTTATTAACACTTAGACCTCATTTACACTGGCGCGCATATACGCGTATTGTACCGTATCCAGCATATGCCAAAAAATGGCTCCATACACATAGCTGCGTATGGATATGTATATTTGCGTAGCGTAAAAACAGAATGGAACCGAGATGCGTCCATGCAGCGTATTTCTGCATATTTTGCGCGTGTACGCAAGTACAGTTTATTCAAATTTCGATTACGAATGATGCATTCTGGGATTGCATATAGCGCACGCATATACGCGTATACATACGCGTATATACGTAATATACAATTTTCCTCCTGCGTTGTGTGTGAATGAGGCCTTACAACTCGATTCAGAATTCTGTTGAACATAATTCTACAAGGTGGACGAAAACTGAAGTTGAAAATAAATGACCTTGGTAAAAGACGTCTAAGCGGCAAATATGTCTTTCTACAAAGGAAAAATATTTGTTCATCCATACTTTTTAGAAAACAGTCACCATCCTCCCCACCCATGAACCTTCAGGTCTGGTTACCAGGCAGGATTTCACTATACAATACAACTATTTGCCCTGCCCCCAACAGGTGTCAACAGACCGGCTGGAATAATGTGCCTTTTAACTTAGAGAAAGAAAAAAAAAAAAGGTTGCTCAATTCATTACACTAAAGGTGTGCACACGCAGAAATACATTCCAGTGCGTGATAAGGAACAGTGAAGTATTACGTACAGAAAAACAAATACAGAAATGATAAGTGCTTGAGTACCTTGGGATGTAATATTCCCATGTGTGTACAGTACATACCCTGCAGAAAAAAACCTATCGTAGGGGCCTGGCTGTGAACCTTTTTGATTTGACAATTTCTTGCTTCAACAGTTTGGCAGAATTTACCGCCATTTTCTAAAGTACTTGTAAAAAAGGAAGGTACAGACAAATTAGAATGGGAAAGGGGACCCTGAAAGTTTAAATATAAAATCGGATCATTTTTTTATGAGTTGAGATTAAAAACTGACAATAGAAAACTTAAAAAATATATACTTTTTTCCCACCCATCCTTCCCTGAAGCTTCAGCCTCCAATCTTGGTTGTGCCTGCACAGTTGATCCACAGGCATCTATGCAGCTGTCTCTTGAATGTATCCTGTACTGTGAATAGTTTCACGTATTGGGCTTGGTGCAGCCCCACTGTCAGGGGTGTCCCTGGACCTATTTGCCACCTGAGACCATATGGTGGGTGTTCGGCATCCCTCCCTGAACAGTGACGCCACTACTTGCAATGAGCTGGGTGGGACGCCGGCAATAATGTCCCGCTTAGCTCCTACACTAATTGTCAGGAGCTGGGGGGGATGCTGGCCAGAGTGTCACAGGGTGCTAAGAGCTCTTAGCAACCTGGGACGCTCTGGCCAGAAATGGCCCCCACGTGACCCGATTAGATGCGCCTCAGGTAACCACCTCAGGCTGCCACATTATGCAGACGGCCCTGCCCACTGCTAACCCTGCTGCCTTAGATGGGGATCAGCCACTATAGCTCCTAATGTTCAATGGATCCTCATTGCCTTTCTCAGTAATTAATTGCAGATTGATCAAGTAGGGAATTATTTTACACACTGCACACTAGAAAGTCAGAATGAAGTCAAAGTTAGTAATCTGTATACTGAGCCTTCTAGGCCATTGACTCAGACAGTACTAAAGCCATTGAATCTGAATCGGAACCAGGGAACTGGTTATTTCAAAATTGAAAAGTCATGTTGGTCTCCAAGCTATCTCACTACAGATTTTCTATAAAGGAAACCTGTATTAAATCTGAACTCCAGCTATACAAATGTATATGTACAGTAAACTCCCTATTATCAGGCACACATGGGGATCAGTAGGTGCTGGATAACTGTAGTTTCTGGTTGCTTGAGAGTTATTAGCAACTCTCAAGGAACCACCCCTCCACGGCGCCAAGCAGTCCCACTGAATGTAAGCAGCTGGGAGTAATAGCCAGACTGATATTGGCTATTTCATATTGCAATCCTGTTAGTTTTTTCTTCATTTTATCTTCATCATGAACTCAAGTAGACACCCAGAGTAGCTTAGGAACCTATTCATATGAGAAAAATGTAAATTCCAGAGATAGTAACTGGATCTCCAGGTAATGTGAAACAAGTACTTCACCGACACACTAGTTTTGTGGTAGAATTTTCAAATGCTGCAGGGCAACAAAAATCAGCAAGTAGGGGATAGAATGGACACTTTGCTTAGCGAAGTAAGCAATGTATTTTGCCCAGCTAAAAAGTAACATTCTGGCAGGTTTTCATGATTTCTGACCTGCAGGTGTGATGGAAGCAAAAAAAATTAAAAAAAATCAGAACAGTGAAATTATAGCCTTTCAAACCTGCAACTAATGTCAGAGTTAGGAACATTTTCTAGTGTGGGTTACTTGAATCAGTGGAATTGTTCTAATCAGCAGTTCTCAAATATGCTGTTACACAGTTGTAGAAATATGACACAATGCATAGCCACGGTTGATATTTATATTCATGGGAATTGAGAATTTATATAGTTTATTTTCCTGAAGCCATTTGTTCATTGGTATTAGTATAGCTGGTTTAATATACTGCCATCTTGTGGTCACTTTGGTAATTGCTCCACACATTTTCTGTGTTCCCTCCCATTTATGATGTATTTTCCCCTACTTCTTGAAGGAATCTTTCTGGTGTCATGGCTGCCTATAGCAGGGCCAAATGTAATATGCTCGCTTGGAAACATTATCATCTTTGACCTGCAAAGACCATCTGTTCAATCATCTATTGCATCCTGTTATCTGCTGTAACAAACCTGCTACATTCAATAAAGAACTTCGTGGATGAAAAAGTATTTGGTGAGTTCAGCTATGTGACAAGGATTATCCGCAGTGATTATATCTGCTTGTACAGGCCAGGCATAGAGGTCTCAGCAAGGGATAAATCGCTAATACAACAATCGGAGTCAGCATATCAAAACTATTTTAAGCCGACCTGTCATTGTCACCCTACACAATGGCACTCATTTGGAACCAAATCCCTCTGTACCTCTTTCCTCCTCAGATGTCCCCTTCTATGGTCTGATCTACAGATATCTATGATTTAAGTACCAAAGGTATTATTCTGCACTAAAAACTTTATCTTACATCTTATTTTGTTTGCTATTTTGAAAGGCCAGTATAGGGAAAAAGTAATGGTGAAAAAAAATGGGGGTTTAACCAATCATTTCGGGCATATAAATAGTTGACATAACTAGGGGGTTGACAGGGGTGCCTCCATTGACCACATATAATGTGCTAAAAGGTGCCCCTCTTTCTCATCTCAGAAAGTTGGGAGTCCATACCCATGTTTATTTGGCTGGTCCTGGCTCAGAAGCATGCACAGACTCCATGTTACAACCAGAGAAGAGGGAGTCAGCTGCAAAATGGAAGTTCTCCCCAGCATGTGAAGATTTGAAGATTTAAAAGAAAGTGCCGCAAAGAGAAGGGAAACTACCATGGATTATAGTAAGTCACACATTACAGCATTGTTTTATTTAATAACATCTGAGAGTTTAATGTCACCTTAACTACAATGTACCTTATTCGTATATCACTCAGCTGAAGATCATCAAATCATCTCTTTATTGGTGCTGACACTGTCCTTCCTTCTGGAGGGTGGCTACTTTTATTCTCCATGGTACTTGCGTGTGTTGTAAAGTAGACACCACTTCAAGCTCACTCCCGTGATGGACTACAACCTCACGTTTAGTTTACGGATTTGTACTGCGATTGCAGTCCATCACGGGAGTGAGCTTGGAGCGGTGGTTACTTTACAACACACACAGGGGCCATGGAGACCAAAAGTAGCCTCCCTCCAGAAGGAAGGACAGTGTCAGCACCAATTCAGAGATGATTTGAGGACTTAGGCCTGGTTCACACCTGGGCGTTTTACAGCGCGTTCCTACGCTCTGTAAAACGCTCAACATGTGAAAACCAATGATTGCCTATAGGCATGGTTCCCACCTGGGCGTTTTACAGCGCGTAGGAACGCGCTGCAAAACGCCCAAAGAAGTATAGGAGCTTCTTTGGGGCGTATTTGCCGCGCGGATCCATTGGGATACAGCCAGGTAGCCCTCGGAAACGCGCGGCATGAAACGCACGACAAACTCGCATATTCGATACGCCTAGGCGTGAACCCAGCCTTAGAGCCGAGTAATGCACTAATAAGATACATTTTTGTTAGTAGTTAAAGGTACTGTAACAAGGACACTCGACTGTAGTCAGTAAATGCAAGTAAAACATAGTTTAATAAGGGCAAACACAAATTGTCTCTTTCCATCAACCGGTGTAGACTTCCCCTGTCATTTCATGCACTTCTCATTATAATCAGCTTTCTTCAGCATATACAGTCCTTAGTATTGCTCAGTAGCTTTCCTCAGCTCCAAACCTCTCAGCACACCTCTGTGTGATACTCATACTGCTCTCCCAGTAGTGTGTCCAACAGGTTCCTTGGGTCACCGACCTTCCTGACCTCTCCCCTCGTGGGCACTCACACTGCTCCCCCAGCAGTGCGTCCAACAGTTACCGACCTTCCTGACCTCTCCCAGCCCCCCCTGGCTGTTCCATATGCGTCCAGCACGCACCTGAGTCTGAGTCACACACACGACTCCAACACAACTCCCCCTGAACACTGGGCTGGCTTCCTAATGAGGCTGCTCTCAGCCACCTGATCAGCCCAAGCTGGTCATTGGTAACACCTGGCCCCAGGACTGGAGATCTCATCCCACCCAGAGCTCTAAGAAATCTCCAGAGCTCCAGATCCCTATTACAATTCTGAAAACCTGGAAGAATTTGAAAGGCCAGGTTCTTCCTTATAAAATGGTTTACTCTCTGGACCCTCTCAGCTTCTCTGGCTGAGAGTCCTTGGTGCCATAGTTGCCAAACTACACCGTGGCGTTGGCTTACACTGCCACAGTACTTAAATGCATTTTTAAGATTTAACTCCTGAGTTTAGCGTCACTTTAGGATAGCACCAAGCTAGAAAATATTATGCTTCCTTTTTAAGTCTATGTTGTCACAGTGAGTGGGGGAAGCTTGACTAATAAGCCCCAGTGGCCTTGAAGTAAAGCATGCAATATTTCTTGATATAGCATCTAACAGTACATGTGCACAGAGGCTCTTGTAGACTATGTTGGTAAGTTTCTTATTGACAAAGAACAGGTCAATGCACTGTTTAACTTCAGCGAATTGAGTGAATAGTGTTTTTCAGGCCGACAATGGTTTGCTTAGTTGCCAATAACATGTAAGTAGACAGTTTGTATTGATGTTTAGTTAGAAAGGTAGGCTTTAGGTAAAGGATGAACCAAGGATCCCTCGGGAAAGGGCTATGGAATAAAGTTTGGAGAAGTTTAAAGGATATTTAAACACTCGCCTTTTTTTGCATATATCTACTGCTACAAACAGTAGATATATGCAAAAAAAACAACAACAAAAAAAGGTAACAAAGGAGTTTAAACTTACCTATATCTCCGCTGCGCACTCCTGTCCGAAGATCTGAAGATTCCCGGGCGGCCAAAAAAGCATCATGGGGCGAGCGCATGCGCAATTCAGATCTTAGGCCAGGAGACGAGAAGAGAAGCAAGGTAAGTCAATGGAGGCAGCGTGCACCCACACAGACTCCGTTGGACAGGAAGTGCCAGGAAGAGAGAGGAGCCAGCGCTGGATTGGAGACTGGCACCAGCGCTGGAGGAACTCCTGAAAACTACAGGAAAGAAGAAGATAATCGGATAAGGAGGCATCATTTAAGGTAAGTCCTTACATTAGCATTGGGGAAGTGGAAAAACATTTTTGCCTTTAATGTCACTTTAAGCACTTTGGTCCAAAATCTGTGTATCATAGGACCGGACCACTAGATGAACAACACATCTCCAACATTGTTACAAACCCGAAAACATCTGTCAGAATGGGAGGGATGAAAATACGCCAACCTTGATGGCACTAAGTACCAGCGGGTGAGACCTTTAAATGCCACTTCTGCAGAAGTTATATTGAAAGGGAAAGAGGCAACAGTGGACCAAATTTGTAACCAATTCTCCTCAGTTTTGTGGCTTTTAAGGTCCCTTAAGGTCAGTTGGGAATAAATGGTAGAGATCAGTTTAGGGGAGAGAGGAGCGTAATGCAATTTTGTATATATTTCCTGTATTATGTTTAGGCTAGGTTCACACCTGCACGACAACCGGGACGAACGTCCCGTGGCTGCGCGATCGTGTGTGAATGCACACAGTGATTGCCGCTCGGCCCCAATGATTTCAATGGAGTGCCATCCGCGCAGCAATCGCTACAAAAAAGGTGCAAGTACCTTTTTTTGCGAAACGCGACGTGCGTGTTCACTTGCACGGGCGAAATCGGGACGGAAAACCGCACAATCCGCTCGGCGCGACTGGGGTGCCATAAGAAAATAATGGCACACACAGTGCAATCGGTTTACACCTTGGCAACTCCCGATCGCGCGGCAATCATGAACAAAACCGCACGGATTGCCGCGCGGATCGGAATCGCCAAGGTTTGAACCTAGTCTTAGGGCTAGTTCACACCAAGCGCGGAGCAGGTGCAGAGCAGACCGGATCAAAACTGCGTCCAATGTATTCCTATGGTATTTTTATCTCCAGTTCACATCGCAGCGTGCAGATCCAGAACAGGTAAAAAAAACTGCAGCAGGCCCTATTTTACCTGCTATGGATCTGCTCTGGACCTGCAAACGCATCAAAAACGCATGCAAATGCCTGGAACGCACTGAAAGCCCATGTTAAACTTTTTAGCCAAAAACGCGTCAAAAACGCATCTAAAAGACTAGCGTGCGTGTGCAGAAACCTGACCGGATCTGCTCTGCATTTGGTGTGAACAAGACCTAAGAATTAAAAAGGAAAAAAAAAGTTTTAAATACATTTCCAGTCTGCAAGTAAAGCACTAGGCTGCTGTTTTTACAGGTTTACCATGCTAGCCTTAACTGCTTTGCCAAATAAAAATGTTCAAGCTCACATTACACAGAGGGACAGCTGAAAGTGACAGGGGAGGGACTCGTCCCCCTCCATTCTCCCTCTCTGCATGTGTTACATTTCAATTACAGAAAAAAATCTAAAAAAAAAATGGACTCTGCTGTGTAGTTAGAAAATCCATAATACATTTGGACACCAATGTATTATGGTTGACTTGGAAAATCTGTATATAAAACACATAGAATACATATAAAAAAATAAAGACATAAAACCTCAGTATAAAAGAGAACTAAAGCCAAACATTTTTTTGGCTTTAGTTCCCTTTTGGGTCATAGGAGTACATTTACTAATGTACTCCTATACCTCAAACTCAGCATCTAGCGGGCTACTGGCCGCTTTATGCTGACATGCACAGAGCCACGCTGCAGCTCGGGAAGATCCTGACAATATTGTCGGCATCTATCCCGCTGCCTGATTGACAGCTGGCTCTGCCTCTCTAGAGCCAGAGCCAGGTGTGCCTGCCCCACCCCTGTCTGTCCCTTCAATGAGTGCTGGAGGAATGAAGAGGGGAGGTGGAATTCCTGCGAGGAGCGGTGACTGACAGTCCACGCTCTGCAAGGAGAAGCCATGAGCTGAGCGATGAGTGGTTTATAATCTCAATCTATAGAGCCTGTGTGTGACAGCTGCAGTGTCACACGCCAGCTCTAACTATTGGGAAAAGTCTATTTTACTCTCCCAATACTTCTCCTTTTAGAAGGTAAAAAAACAAAACAAAACAAAATGAACCCAAAGCCATTGAAGTCTGTTTTTTGCATCTGTTAAAGTATGGAATGTATATGGAAAGAACACTCTATATGAAGATATACTCTACATAACACATACATTAGCGTAATAGAGCAGTGGTAGTCAGCTTTTCTGGCCTCAAGAGCAGCCCCAACCATCACCTAAGTGCTGCACATAATATTAATTAACTGTATTGCTACAGAAAGCGGTCAGAGACTGTAGACTAGCAAAATTAGATAGTCAGAGAGTGCAGAAATGCTGCACAACATGGTCAGAGATTGAGAACATGTTTTAGGAGTTGTTAGTGACAGGGGACATCCTTCAGGAGACAGTCATAGACTGTAGACATCTTACGTGAGAAAGCTAGAGATCACAACTATTACAGCCCCTCTATAGACAACTGTCTGCAGGGACCCTGATGACAGCACAATAAGTGCCAGTGGGCCACAGATTGGGCATTATAGATATAGAGGGTTCAGCTTTAAAAGAAAAATCAAGGATAAAAACAAACATTCTACACAAAAGCTAACATTTGATTTCACACACAAAAAGAGTAATGTGCAAATGCATCCCTGCCTAAAAGTCACACAGTAGAAGAACAAACTCTGCTGAAGCAGGCGAGAGAAAGAACCCTGCAGCAGATCAGTAGGAGAAGAAATACAAAAGGTATACAGAAGAACAGGTTCCATGTCACAGTAATTGGATATGTGCTATGAGGTCACTACTTTATGTCAATTCAAAACCTGGGTGTAAAAGCTGAAAGCTGAGCCAAGGAAAGCTATGGAGCATTCTAACTTATCCACACTCTCAACAGCATGAGTGCACCGCTCTTTACAGTGGACCTGTAACCTACATACAAGAGCACGGAGGCCATCAAGCTGCATATTGAGCAGCATATACACATGAAACAATATTGCTCAAACAGAAATGTTGAATTTGTTCTCATTTCATGGAACTCGTCCCTAAAAAAAAAAAAAAACTATATTAGGGATGCTTTGCTTTTTTAACAAGCAGGGATTGGCATTGCTCCTGGCATGATACAAGAGCACTTTTAAACAAAGCCCTTCCCCGCCTACTAGTCACCATAAGGTGCCAGATGGTATGCAAATGTAAAATGTCCGCTCTCTCAAGCTGTGGCACTGGAGCCTAGAGAAAAATGTCTGCAGCATAGGGAGAATACTCACCAGCCCCCCTTTTACTGCGTTCATTGCCAGGGTGACATATTGCCAGGCCAAATTACTATTAGGTGTCTGTGTGTGCCTAGGACTATGCAAAGGACTTTATGCAGGGTGGCATGCACCGCAAAGAGGAGGCCAGTTTGTAAACTGTTGTGACCTTATGGTGCCTCCTATGAGGGGCAGGGAATTAGTTTAAGGGCCTGTTCACACATACAGTGGTGACCTGCCTTTTAACGAACCAGATCAGTGTAGGACACCGCTAGAACACATAGAAAACCATTGTTCTCTATATGCCAAGTTCACACCACAACGAGGATGTGATGGGAAGTTTGCTGTGCTGTAAAACTGGACGTTTAATTGTACAATTCAATAACTGTACCCTACCAATAAAGTTTTTTTTAAAATAGAAAAGAAATGTAAATAGTGGCAGCTCCGGCAGTGTGCATTGTAACTGCCACAACGCACTAGCTCGCCCACTAAAAACACAGCGTTTTTGCAGAAGGGTTAGTATGATTGGGCCCCTAAAGTCTGAATAAGGCCCTATTTCCACCTAAGCATAGCCAGACAATTTAGAGGCTGTTTTTGCAAGTTTTTACTCACATTTTTTGTACAATTTGTAATACAGGTGCAGAATCATAAATTATTTGGCCCCATGGACTTTTAAATCGGAGCGTTTTTCAGGTGCTGTGTTGTGCTTCAGGAATTGCGCAACAAAATACACAGGTGCGCATGGGGCCTAAGAGAACAGATTCAAATAAAAATGAAAAAAAAAAAACAGTATAACAATTTTCATATAGAATTATAATTCCTAAGCACAGTTGTATTTTCCAAACAAATCTTTCAATCAAAACCATAAAATAATTTCAAGTGTCGAAAAAGTGATGAAAAACAATAAATATTTGTCAGATTTGAAATGTATATATTTTTATATATGTAACCAGGTTAAAACTTCCCAACTACTATGTAGCGTAAGGGCCTACCTAAATAAATAATTTATATCCAAATGGGTATATATTACCTGACTGGATATAAATACATTACATTTGTCGGCAAGTCCAAAGAAGATTACATAGAGATTGTAGAGTCAAACTTTTAGCATGGGCCTTAGGCTAGTTGATAGGACTATTATGTTTCCTATGTTTGTATAATCCTACATTTGTTATACTATAGGAGAGATGCAGCCTAGAATAGGACTTTGTCATCTGCATGGACAGAAACTGCAGAAAAGCATCAAGAAAAACTGCAGCATAGTGAGCATACCATGTTTTACCATTTCTTTGTGTTTGATTTAATGCAAGTCTACTTACAGATCTTCTGACACACATAAAAACTATAGATCTCTCTGCAGCCATGTCCTAGGTCTCAAAGCAATGCCCAGAGCAGAAAATCCAATAGTATATACTGATAGCAAACATTCAAGTATGCCAAAAATCTTCAGCAACAGGCACATTCCTCATACAAAAGAGAACTATCATTCCACTATACAAATGATAATAAATCATCATCAGGGAAACAAACATGGCTGGACTGCAGAGCAAAAGTAGTTGGTACAGATGAGCAGGTTAAAATAGATCTACACATGTAGACAACTCCAGTAAAAAATTTTCTTAACCCTAGCAGTGGGGCTACCCCAGAACTGCAAGGGTTAGGTGTTCATTTGTATCTATGTTAAAAAAAAAAAAAGTTACACTGACCTAATCCTTAGAGCCGGCCAGCTCTTTAGACCGGTCCCTGGAGCCTCTCTCCCCCTCCACTAAGGATCCTTGAGTCATCACGTTCTAGTAACATAGTGGCTATTGGGCTGTGCAACGTTTGTTTGAAATGCCAGTTGGACTGTCTATACACCGTACTAGATGACATCTATGTGAGTCTGGATACTATTTTCCCTTACACACTGGATTTCGTGTGGAAGACTTTTGACCCAAGGAACTTTGGGAGCTGCATATGAATATGGCGAGACTGTTCCATTCATATTTGTTTTGTTCATATTGAATATTGACATATTGGACAACGTGCAGGATGTTTGTATAACCAGCTATATACCATTGGTGGCTGTACACAGAGGTATAACAGGGGATGTGGTGGATCCCATCCTCCAGGACGTACTGATCTACACCCAATCCAGCACAGTACTGATGCGATGTCTATGGGGGGTTATTCACTAAAGAACCAAAGGATCCAGACATAACTTCGGCTGATCCTCCGGCTCTGTTCGACCGCCTCTGCCCTTCGGTTCAGTCGACCCGAAGGGCTGCTGTACGGGCTATTCACAATGTACAGCAGCCGAGCGGCTCAGCCGAGCTAAAGGCATATGCTCAGCCAAGCCGAAGTGACACCCGAAGCGTGGAGAACGGCCAGCTGAAGCCGACCGATCTCCACGCAAACGACAGGCAGCCGATGCACTGCTGATTTCCGCCGATGTATGGCTGAAATCAGCCGGAGTGAATAGCCGAACGTCGTTCGGCTCACTTCAGTTTGGCTCGGTTATTCACTCGGCTGCCTTTGGCAGGTAAGTGAATAACCCTGTATATGTTCCATGCAGTCATCTTTACTTTGTTGATACATAAAGAGCATTATACATATAATCTCATACGGACACCTTTGGAGCTCCCCCATGACAGACTACCCGTGAGGATTGGGATATACTCACATTTGCTGCAATTTTTCTGATGCATTTATATACCTGATACCATTGCCTGCAGGTATTTTGATATTTGATATGTTGCACAGCCCTTTTCTTTCTTGTCCCTTTTCTATGGAATTTTTACGTTTTTTAAAGGGGATGTATGGTTCGGTTTGATATCTAGGTGGTTTGTGGAATTGATTCATTTTGCTCAAATAAATAAATTGCTACTTTTCTATATATTTTGCATTGAGATAAAAGGGAAGCTTTACCACTATTCTAAGAGGCATAGATCTATTCTCATTATTCATCACGTTCTATACAGTGTAAAAGGACACTGAGAGACATCCCATCGCTGCAGCAGAAGAGGAGACAGGCTGGAGGGAGCGCTGTCATAGCCGTCTGGATTCAAGGTTCGAGTGCGTACAAATTTTTTGGAACCTAGCTAGAAACAAGCATTTAACCCTTACCGTGGGGGGTAGCCTTTAACTACTAACAAATATGCAGATCAGGAAAGTTCAAGATCTCTGCATACTTCTTCTGGGATAGACATTCAAAGTGTTGAAGCCAAAGGGTGAACATAACAGCCAGTTCTCACATTCTTTCCCTTGGACAGCATATTGTGTTAAGGCAGCCTGTTTTTTTTTAGATGGGTTGCCTAATGTACAAAAAAAGTTGCAGGCCCACCGCATACCACAAAGTTAGTGCTTAGGGGTGCAATCAATGACAGCGTGATGCTGCAACAAGTTAAGTGTGAATTCCGTAAAACAATGCAACAGGATAAAAATAAAACATAAAAAGGATGAGGTGCTAATATTTAAAGTGGATTGGATTAGAATATAAAATGCTCAATAACACATATAAACTTTGGACATTTTTAGATGCAGATTGAAAGATTACATTTAAAGGAGAACTATGGGGTTAAGGCTTTTCCCCATAGTTCTCCTTAGGGTAACGGGAGGACACAAACTAGCGTCCTCCCATCACCCTAGGCTCAGTATACCGCGAGCTGCAGCTCGCGGTATACTGAGACGCCGCAGATGAAGCGGATCCCGACAATTATGCTGGGATCCGCCCAGCTGCGTGGCTGACAGCTGGCTCTGCCTACCTAGAGGCAGAGCCAGCTGTACCCACCCCGTCTGTTCCGATGACATCATTATTGTTTAAAATTTGCCCATTTCAAAGCAGAACTCTGAGAAAAATTATTTTGAACCCTTGCAGTTGGGCTCATTTTTATCTAGGTTCAAATACCAAAATTATACTCACCCGAACCTTCGATCCGACTTTCTTAGACCTATCCCTTCTACTTCTCTCTTCTCCACTGCACACATGGAATGTCCCTCGGTGTCCTCACATCCTATACACAGTGTACAGAATATGATGACTTAGGGACCTTAGACCGCTGCAACAGAGGGGGAGAGAGGCGAAAGGGACTGGTCTAAGAGCAAGCGGGATTGGAGGATCGACTAAATATAAATGTATTTTTTTTGAACCTAGATAAAAATGAGCATGTAACCCTTACAGTGCGGGGGTAGCCCTAATGCAGGGATTAAGAATACATTTCCCTGGATTTCTGCTTTAAGAGGGAGAAAAATGCAGGCTTAATATTTGTCATTTCTTTATCATTTGAAAGCAATTTGCACACATTAGTACATAATAGAAAAGGACAGCAGCACTCACAATTCAGCACAGGAAAAACCCATACACATGTAGAGCTACATTCACGCTAGGTGTTAATAGATGCGTTTATAATGGTTTTCGAAACCACTTATATATGCATCTAATGATTTCCAATGGATCTCTTCACACGTTGCGTTAAGATGCTTTTATCTGCAGTCAGTTTAGCTGAGTTTACAAGAAATAGATTCCGGGTGCTTCCAGGAATTTATTTCAACTTCTAAACGCACCAAAACGCATGTAGACTCATGCAATTTGATGCTAGGATTTGTAACCAGATGCATCTAAACGCACACAAACTCATGTAAACGCACTTCATTTAACACATCTAGAAGCATTAACACAGCATCTAGCCTGATTTTTCTCTGCATATATAGACAGGCTGAGGGAATGCTCCCCAGTAATATGTCTCTTCCATTCCCCAATAGCTTCTGAACAGAGTAGGGTAGAATCTCTAATCCAGTGGGAACACTACTGTCTATTGGCGGTCAAAAAACACATCTTACACGACTGGCTCACACCTCAACTTCCCACATTGACTGATATCAAAGCCACACTTCACCAATTAATGGTACTTCATAAATTAGATGCCAAAAACAACTTAGCTAACACTGGAACATTTTTCCATACATGGACCCGATTCTTAACGAATGAGTGTACTGTGGATCAATTAAAGGAGATTATGCTTATCTTCAAGAGGCAAGTGTGAATGAAGCTTTAGGTTATAGTCACACTTGCCACTTGCGTTTTTGTGCTGTATAAAAGTAGCGTCATGAAAAAAGTGGTAGGGTCGAGGTACCTAAGGTCCCATACACATTACACACAGTGAGGTCATTCCCTTACATCCATATTCCAACTTCATGCCGCCTTATTTAGGTCATAGACTAGTATCACCAATGCTTAATGTGAATACTGACTGATGACAGTATTTACAGACAGTGTGGTGCCAGCAGAATCCACCTCAAAGATGCTGTCATTAACTGCAAGCTCCCCTAAAATGTCTGCAAAACAATGGCAACCCCAAAACCATCATGTCCATTGCAGACCACAGTCTGTTAGTAAATATGCTGCACTGCAGAAGACAAGCTAAGATACTGATTTCTGGATGTCATATCTCATGTGACAACTGTATATACCAGGTGTTGGCAACTCCAGCCCTTCAACTGGTGTGGAATTACAAGTCCCATGAGGCATTGCAATACTGACAGTTATAGGTATGACTCCCAGAGCCAGAGGCATGCTGGGATTTGTAGTAAAAACAGACCTTTACACTCAAAACTAAATTCTAATGCATTCCTCTATGTATGATGATTAATAATAACAGACATGTCAGGTGTAAAATGCTGTGATTTTGAAATAGTTACACTTGCAGAGCAATTAATTCCAGTTTTGAAAGGGAAAAAATTACTTCAGTTTGCCAAAGCAATGCACACTGGGATTGCTGGGAAATCTCATCTATAATCTCAGGCGATCTCAGGGAAAGGCATTTTCCTCCCCTGAGATGATGCGCATGGTCATATGTCTAGTCACATGTGCCAGAAATCAAGGAAGTAAAAGAAGAGCTAGTAACCTGCCCTTCGTATACATGGCCACTGTCAGAAGACTGGGAAAGAAAAGAGAAATAAGGTATGCAAAAAAAAACCCAAAAAAACTAAATGTTCATTTTATTGATATCCAAATAAAGGCGAAACAACTAAGAAAGTATGTAAGCTGGCCATACACTGGTACATTTTCATACAAATGTTCATACGAAAAAATCTGATCAGGACATTCAATAATGCCACCAGAGTTCGTTTTCATTTCATCGATCGAATGATGATGAAAACCACATTCACAGCTAGAATTTCAATCATTGAGAAAAAAAAACTGTGTGCCGCCTACATTTTTTTAGTCACCATTGTCGAAAACAATTGTCAATTCGACCTCATTAATTTTTAGCAAGATTGAACGAACGTTCCAAAAATGTTTTTTTTCTTTTTGGTTCTTGAATTAAATTCTATGGGTGTATGGCCAGCTTTACTCCAGGGATCCCAACCTGAAAAAAGCAATTTCAGGGAGGTGCCCTTCTCTTTTTCGGGAGGTGCCCTCTGCACCAACCCCAGGGAGAGCACCCCTCTGAAATGATGGCAAATAGCACAGGAAGCAAAAGCTTCTTTGCTATCTGCAGGTTTTTTTTTTTTTTTTATTCTGACAGCTGCTGCCGTCAGAATGAAAAAAAACATAAAATCAGCATAGGAATGCATAGCTAGATTGATATTGGCTATTTCAATTTGCAATATCCAATAGCATGCTGGCTATTTCACCCACCCTCTGCTGCTGTCAATCACTAGAAGAGGGCCTGATGGAGAACTTAAGGTCCCCCTCTGCTGATTGACAGCAGCAGTGTGCAGGTGCAATAGCTAATTTGCTATTGGCTATTGCAAAGTGAAATAGCCAATAGAAATCTAGGTAAGCATTCCTATGCTGGGTTTTTTTTTTTTCTGACTGATGGCAGCCCCGATTCAGAAAAAAACAAATAGAGCAGGGAAAGGTTTACTCTGCTCGATCGAGCAGAGTAAACCTTTCCGGGAGAAAATGTTTCTCTCCCCGGTGGCCCGGGAGCCGCTATCTAATAGCGGGAGACTCCTGGATCGTCCGGGAGAGTCCGGCTGTCTGTTGCTCTGAAAGTTGCTTTTCTGCCAACTGCCTGACCCCCTGATGAAAACACATTGAGGCTCAATTCACAAAAGCTAACAGATCAAGTTTGTTTACATTTTTTAAGTGACCCTTTTTTTTTTAGTGGAGACCAATTTGAAAATGACAGTCATATGTCTGACAATAGAGTGCCTGAGGCTGGTGTTAAAAAATGCAAACAACTACAGGATACTGTACTTTTGTACTCTTAAGGTTTAGGAGTGGAAGAAAATATACATTTGCATATTTTAAAGCCTATCTCCAAGCAAACCAAAAAAAACTCCCGTTGCAGTGGGGCTACCCCCACACTGGGTTAATTGCTCATTTAGGTCTAGGGGTCCGAGTAAACCACCTTTACAACTCCACCAGAGCGCAGGGGGTAAAAGTGGTTTACTTTGGTCCTCTAGGTAAAAACTAATGCCAAGGGTAGCCCCACTGTAAGGGTACTTTTTTAAATTTTCCTGGAGACAGGCTTTAAAATATATATCTCTTCCGCTCCTACGTACGGATAGGCTTTATTTTTTTTCCACAAGGAAGCCTGCACAATTAGAATACCTTAAGACTAAATATTTAGACTCTTGTGTAAACCAACGTCTGGCCACTGCACTATGTACAGTAGATCATGGTGCATGGAACAGAAACTGGACCTTTGCTCTCTGTGCAATATACATACAGTGGACCATTTTACATTATACAAGAAGTTTTCTATTATACAATCTGGCAATTGCATTCCTTATTCTGTGCAGTATATTACATATGGGAAACTACAACCTGTAGGCTGCACTGTACACCACATACATACTCTATATGAACCCCTAAGAATTTGTATAAAATTCAGCATTTCATTCCATCCAACGAATAGGCACAATATTTCTTGTTCTAGTATAAAGCAAATATGACTGGCCCTCTTCGCTGCATGGGACCATTTAGGCAAACTATACCATATCAGCAAAGATTTTATCAGTGACTGCTCTTACCCCTAACAAGCATGGAGGAAAGATCAAATCCCCAAAACACTACATTCAGCATATCAAAACACTCCTCCGACAAAGACTTCATTCATATGCAGGTAGTTTTCTTCTGCATGTAAAAGCATGTTGAAGCAAGGAGCAAAAGAATAATAGGTTTTTATTTACCGCAGTGCTTGTGATGTTTTCTTTCAGTTTATATGCTTTTACATCACCTAAAGGTAAATTACTTGAATTTTATAAAATTTATGTATATTGGTTTACATTAGTGTTTGGTAATGTTTCCTAGAAAAATAAACCATTGATTAACATTGCACATTCAGTACACTGCACGTGAGTACACTGCACGTGAGTACCTGCTGGTGTGAACATAGTCAAAGCCTAACATGATAGCAACTGCCAGATAGGCATGGCACAGAACAGTGCAGGTCACAGCAACTTCAAGAGAACATAGTTTTTCAGCCCATCTACAAAGATGGTAAATAAAAGAAAACTGTAAATACAAAAATAAACATTAATTTAAAGAATTATGAAAGAAAAAACATATATATATAAATCATGCATCTTTTTTTTTTTAGGCACAAACGTAAACTGAAACGAAGTGGTCTATTTTATAAATGTTTTTAAGATTCACACAACTTTCACCCAGGAATGTCTTTTTTCAATTGAATTCAAATAGAAAAAAATGTGTGGATCCTGGATGAAATTTGTGTGAAAACATCTATAGATAGACCCCTTAGTAACACTTTTGGACTCTTGTCTTTTAGATGTATTGCTTTACTACACTCCTTTAATTGTAAAGGACTTCAGACCCCATTCACACCAGGGTTGTTGCGGATCAGCACGGTTACCACGCTGATCTCGCAAGGGAGGTTTTGGGAGTTTTTAATTGCGTTTCAGCGCTGAAAACGCAATTAAAAACGCCCAAAACCCTGCTGATCTTCGCGGTTCTATTGAAACCTGTATGGAAACCACACTGATCAACGTGGCAAAAATAGTGCAGGGAGCAGTTTGGGCGGGGGCGGGTTCGGATCGCGCGGCCGCATGAACGGTCCCCATAGCAAAGTATGGGATAGTTCATGTCGGCGGATCCGTGCAGCCGAACCGCCCCGGTGTAAACGGGGTCTAAAATAGTTTTGAGATTTCAAAATGATACATTTATAAAGTATAAAAACAAACACCTTACCTGTAACTGCCACCTCCATTGTTGCCTCTAGTGGTCGGTTGCTGTCAAGGTCGTGACTTAGCTGTAGCTCCCCAGTACTTGCATTCAGTAGAAGCAGGCCTAATTCATTCCCTTGGAGGAATATAAAGCTCAACGAATCACTAATATCAGGATCTTGTGCTGGCACTTTTCCAATTATTCCACGTGGAAAACTGCCACCACCACCGCCAATATAATGGTTAAAGACAACCCTGAAGTTACTTAGAGTTGGAGCATTGTCATTAACATCTACTAAGCGCACTCTAACGGTAGCTCTACTGACTAATGGAGCGGAGGTTGCTTGAACCACTATCAGATACTCCGGTCTCTCCTCATAATCTAAGTCAACCAATGCGGTCAGCTCTCCAGAAAATATATCCAACTGAAAAACTTCTGGAATGTTGCCTTCAACAATCTGATACATAATTTGAGCATTAACACCTTCATCGGGGTCAGTGGCTGTAATAATAGCAAGTGGTGGACCAAGTGGGCTGTTTTCCAACACCATTACTTCCAGTTCATCTTTAGCAAATACTGGGGCGTTGTCATTAACATCCAATACTGTGATGATAATTTCAGTGGGAGTGCGATGTGGCGTTGGATGACCCTTGTCGACTGCAAAAGCTTTGAGTCGATATTGTACAACATTCTCTCGATCAAGCTGTCTCAGTGTCCTCACAATACCTGAGGTATACTCCACTGTGAAATCTCCATCACCATCGTCTCCACCTGTAAAGGTGTAGAAAACTCTTCCATTAAGACCTGAGTCACGATCAGTGGCAGATATCTGAAGAACACTTGTGTAAACAGGTGCATCTTCTGGAATTGTACCGCTGTAGGATGCCCGCTGAAAGGCCGGGGGATTGTCATTGACATCAGTTACTAGAATTTCAAGATAAGTAGTATCAGACTTTTGAGGAATGCCATTGTCATGGGCAGTTATGGCTAAAGTGTATGAAACTTGAACTTCATAGTCCAACTCCATGGTTGTTGTAACAGCCCCAGTGTCAGGGTCAATGTCAAATTGTGGCATGCCTTCTTCCGCCACATAGGTTATACGAGCATTCTCTCCAGTATCCTCATCTGAAGCACTGATGATCACCACCGTGGTTCCTGCAGGCTGGTCCTCCCTCACGCTCACTGTGTAGTGAGAACTCTGAAAGACAGGTCTATGAGTGTTGGCATCGGTCACATTCACCGCAACACGTGCAGTATCTGTTCTCATTCCATCAGATGCTGTTACAGTCAATGTAAACTGCTTCTCTAATTTATAATCCAGT
Organism: Nanorana parkeri; assembly: GCF_000935625.1. Lineage (NCBI taxonomy): Eukaryota > Metazoa > Chordata > Amphibia > Anura > Dicroglossidae > Nanorana > Nanorana parkeri. The sequence goes on along the minus strand of NW_017306345.1, from coordinate 1,482,680 downwards.
GGTAATGCCAATGTTACGAGGCCACCGCCACCTGCTAAGCTTGAGATGGAAAAGCGATGTCGAGTATTGCCAGATGTAATCTGGTAGGTAATGGTTGCATGGAAATCCCTATCCAATGCTAAAACTGTCATAACGCTGGTTCCAACAGCAGCATCTTCATTCAGTCGAGCTTGATATTCACTTTGAGTGAATTCAGGGGCATTGTCATTAACATCTAATACCTGCACACTTACAGCAGCAGAAGAGGATAGTGATGGCTGACCATGGTCACATGTTTCTACTCCAAAATTGTAAAATTCAATCTCTTCCCTGTCCAACTCTGACTGCACTATAATCCAACCAGTGTTGTTGTTAATGGAGAATGGTCCAGCTTCTCCTGTAAGTCTGTATTCCAGTCTGGAATTTTCACCAGAGTCTGCATCTAGTGCTTGAACCTGTAGTATTGAATAACCTAGGGGAGCATTCTCTAAAACAGCAGCTTGAAATGGCCCACTTACAAAAACAGGTGCATTGTCATTTACATCTAGAACCTGGACAGTAGCCAAGCCAGTAACATTGGACAATGGAGGCCGTCCGCCATCTTGTGCTCTTATCCTTAGAGTGTGGTCCCTCCCTGTCTCAAAGTCAAGGGAACCTGACAAATAGATGGTACCAGACTGAGAATCAATGGAAAATAGGCCACGAGCGTTGCCACTCAGAATACTATAGTGCACTGCTGCATTAACTCCTTGATCATTATCTGTTGCAGTTACGATTAGGATTTGCGAGTCAGGAACAGTGTCTTCAGGTACACGTGTCACATAGTGTTTCTCACTGAACTGTGGTGCATTGTCATTTTCATCCTCAACTGATATATACACAGTAGTTGTAGAGCTACGTGGTCCAGGATCACGTCCTTGGTCATCTGCCTCAATCACTAGTTCGTAAAATGCTCTTTTCTCTCTGTCCACTGAGTCTTTCATTCTGATGACTCCTGAACGAGAGTCAATTTCAAACGCTTCCCCTGTTCCAGATACACAACGATAAGCTATATTGGCATTGACTGGGGAATCCCCATCAGTAGCACGTACAGTCATTACTTCATAGCCAACCTCCATATTTTCTCTTACACTTTCTCTGTATTCAGATTGCTCAAAAACTGGGTCATGGTCATTTGTATCACTGACTGTTACAGTCAGTGTGGCCATTGCAGTACGACGGGGGATGCCAGCATCCATTACAGTCACTCTGAAAACATGAGTGGCCTTGGTCTCTCTATCCAGTTCCATTGTGGTGGTCACCACACCAGTATTCCGATCCAAAACAAAGAAACTGGATGAGCGACTATCAAAGAGTGCATCCATGAAGTACTCCAGTTGTCCAAATTCTCCAGCATCTGGGTCTGTAGCCCTCAGTTGCACTACAAATGTCCCTAGAGGTTTGTTTTCAGGTACAGACACTTGATAGGTTAGTGTTTGGAATTGAGGGCTGATATTAATATTTCTTTTCCCTCTAGGCACTCTGGGAGCATCAGGTACTTCCATGAATAACTGAGACAGATGTATTCTCCAATATAACATAAAGGCTTCTCTTACAGGGTAACCGCACATCTGGCAACGTAGTTTCAAATCAAGAGAACTATGATGACTAAGGCAGCGGTAATGTGACGTAAACAGTATGCCATTAGATAAAACTGCTCCATGACTGCCAACAGTTTGGCACCTCAATTGGCACGAGCCCCAAGGTGATGGCTGCACATCTGGAAGTGTTAATAATGCTAATTTTGGAATGAGGCAAACCTGAGAGGGCTTGTCAAGAGTGCCAGGTCTTGGATGAAGCATGGTAAGGATATTTAGTCGGGAGTGTGGTCTTAATGGGACAGTTGCATGAACTAGGCTGGTGATCGTTGAGATGGATGGGATCGCTGTGGGGACAGGAGATGTACACGTCCATGACAACATCAGTGATGAGGTATCTGTGAAGATCACTTTAGTACTTTCCTCTTGTATTACAGACAGTGAACAGTTTCCCTGTAAAACAGTATGGGGAATGCCCAGTGCCATGGTTAAAAACAGTAACAAAACAAAAACCGTAGCTGTCCCCGTAGAGCCATGTCTCCAAGGGCCTGGAAAGGGGCCTGGATGGGATACAGGTGCCATCAATCGATTCCCAGGCCACTTCCCCCTACATAAGCATGGTTTGCATATAATATCCATATTTCTTTGCTTTTTTTCTAGCCTTTGCTGGAAGAATGTCCTTCCGACCACAAGAGGTGACAAATGTTCCAGGCATATAGACCTAAAGGGCTCTGATCGCCTTCCAAATCACAAGAGACAGCTGTGTGCAGGAATCCTTGCTAAGAAACCAATAATAGAGCATACCAGTCCAGGTGATGGGGCCCAGTCTGTCTCCATCACATGCAGTATGGAAGGGTCGGCTTACTGGGCTGGATGGGAACACATTTCAAGGTCCTGCTTTCGGTGTGTAGGGATCAGTCCTCCTGTGTACACGATGTGGGAGGCTTCCTTGTTGTCTGCAGCCTGGTCGCTCCAGGAAGCAGAATGCAATGACCGGAGACGAGTTTGTAAATAAGACTCCCCGTCTACCTTCTCCTTAATCCGGAATTGTTGCAGCTTGCTCTTAATGATCCTGCTCAGGTTGAAATCCAAGAACGGTTCGTTTCCTTAAAGTGGTAATTCCATGTGGGGTCCGCCAGGGTACGCAGGTTGTTTTGCACAGCCTCAAGCCCGATTAATGCGATGCCATCCACAATAGAAGTGCCCGGGCTCGGAGGTGGCCAACTGCACGCAGCATGATACTGCGGGAGTGTACGGAGCTCAGCTGCAGAATGAATGAGAACTGGCATGGGCAGGGAAGGAGGGAGGGGGGTGGCTGGAGAGCAGAGGGGGAGGGTACACCAAGGCTGGAAATTTAAATCTACCTTTCCCTAGACAAGTGCACTGCACACCAGCTCATCGATTTTCCCCAATACATCAGGGAACTGCAATGTCTCATTTCCATATCCTGATCAGCCTGTAAACATCATACAGAGGCTAACTAAAAAAGGCCATACACTAGTAGAATTTCCTTCCAAAATGCTCGTTTTCTGAACCCTCATTCCATTTTCTACCATGGCCATACATTAATATTATTATAATACAGGATTTTTATGTAGCGCCAACCGCTGGCGCAGCACTTTACATTATAAGGAGGGCATTACAGTTGCAATACAAATCCAGACACGATGGTAAGTAGGGCCCTGCCTGTGAGAGTTTACAATCTAACAAAATGATGCAACTTTTGGCCAGTTCTTAAGGGTGCCACTGTCGGCACCCTTCCAGCCGGCTTCCCTCAATCAGCTGATCGAAGGAGCCAGTTGGAGAATCTTTAATCGAACAGAGCTGCCAGCTCTGTTTGGGTATTCTGACAAAGGAAACAGCAGGACATTGTTCGATCAACGCTCATAAGCATTGATGGAGGAATCTGTTCTATTTTTTCTGCTCACCCAGCGGGTTGAATGAAAAAAATAGAGCAGTGTATGGCCAGCTTTAGTTGGGTCTAATCAGCAGTAGAGTAGGATGGATACGTTTCTTTCGCATAATATCTGAAGGAACAAAATTCTAACCCTTAATGTGATTTAGTTCAGGAAATATCGTACATTTTATAACACGTGTGTGCTAGGTACAAAGAAACCTGTTAAAAATGGCTGGGATTCCATTCATGTAGCAGGTCTGCATGAAAAAATTTTAACAAAATTAGATAACTCAAGGATGGCAAGATCGAACGAATATTTGAATTAAATTCTAAAGTGGGGTATACATGGTTCTATTTTTTTTTTGTTCAACCTGAACGGAAAAAATAGACAGATTGCTCCATCAACGCTTACGTGCTTACAGCTGATTAATGGATGCCGGGCGCAAGGATGCCGACAAAGTACGAATTCGAAACGTGTGTCGAAACGTGTACCCAACTTGACCGATGTATGGCAGCCTAAGGCAATGTAAGAGGGTACAATATCATCTCATATCATCTCAAAGATCAGGTTTAGGTCTTGTATAAAAACTTTAT
>NW_017306345.1:1466129-1478444 GCF_000935625.1 Nanorana parkeri | reverse complement strand
ATGTATATATATATATATATATATATATATATATAGATATCTATATATTTATATACATATATATGTGTATATGTACATATTTATATAAACAATTGTATCACCTTTTGCTTTGGCAGTTTTATGGGAATTGCAGTGGCTATTATTGGCCTGGAGAGCATTCACTGTGAAAAAGTTGACGGAGCAAGTATCCTCCTTGCATTTAGTTGTTTAACAATCTAGCCCAAGAACCTGCAGGCACGATTGAGCCTTTTGAAAGGCTTTCTGAATTTTAAAAGGGAACTGCCTGACTGTCCCTGGGAGGGAATGGGGAGGTTGGATCACAGCTCATTTATGTTATCTGATATTAGCATTTGAATAGGTGGAGACCAGAAGGGCGAAGCTGGGATTTATTCACGGTTTGGAATGGTTTTTTTTTTTTCACCCCATTTTTTTTTTGTTAGCTTGCAGCACTGGTCTACAGGGAATGTTATGAACAAGCCAAATGTATGCTGTGGAGGCATATTTAATCTTGCCACATAACTGCATAATTATTAAGTGGCAGCAGCCTGTTTGACAGATATAGGATATAGTGATAAAATGATCGGAAATTAATTCATTGCTGTTTTATTAACGTTCTTAGGCAAGGTTCATTTTATTTATTTTTTTGGGAGATGTTGGTGTAGTATAAAAACACAATGTTATCAACAATAACATTTATTAAAACTGAATTCCAATCAGTAGGTTCAGGCACTTTATTGTGCTAACAATAGCAGATTTTAGGAAATTCAAAGCTTAAGTACCTTGAATATAAGCATTAAAAGTCAAGGACTAGATGCATATAAAATAGCTACTTAAAGTAGCTTTAAACCCAATTATCTTATAGAAGCTAAAATATAAACTTCAATCTTCTCCTCATCTCCTTCCTTCATGACATATGATATGGCTCAAAATTAAAGAATGTAGACCATACCGCGACCCGTAATATCCAATCTTTTATTAAACATATATAAAACAGTTACATTTTCTAGTGTACTTTTCTGCACGCTTAACAATGACCTTGGATTAATAGCCAACAAACTGTCCTTTACTGTCCTTTGCCTTACAGTAGCTCACTGGGGACAATAGTACCACAACTCCTTCTTTTAGGTCCTACCCAGCATAATGACATCACCAAGGAGAAGGCTGGAAGTTCCCCATATTGCATAGGTTTGTTTGACCTGATCTGCATAAGATAAGGTCTATCTGAGAAGGTGAGATGCTTTTCAACTGACGGTTGAGCACGTTGTAACACTGAGACTGAATATATTGAATTTTATTGAACTTGCTGACTAACCTATGTATTGTTGGATATAGCACATAGATTGTTTTTTGGCACATGGCACATTGGACTTATAATTTTGTTGTAGGTGGATTATATGCACATATTGTAATTATTGTAATTGCACTTTGATTTGACACATTGATAATGAGCGCTACACCTTATTTTGATGGAAAGTATACACCGATCAGCCATAAAATTATGACCACATAGAAATGAAGTGAATAACATTGATTATCTCGTCACAATGGCACCTGGAAGTGGGTGGGTTATATTAGGCAACTAGTAAATATTTTGTCCCTGAAGTTGATGTGTTGAAAGCAGAAAAATGGGCAAACTTAAGAATTTTAGTGACTTTGACATGGGCCAAATTGTGATGGCTAGATGACTGGGTCAGAGCAACTCCAAAACTGCAGCTTTTCTGGGATGTTCCTGGTCTGCTGTGCTCAGGACCCACCAAAAGTGGTCCAAGGGAGGAAAACCAGTGAACCAGCGTCATGGGCGGCCAAGGCTCAATAATGCATATGGGGAGCGAAGGCTGACCCATGTAGTCCGATCCAATAGAAGACCTACTGTAGCTCCAATTGCTGAAAAAGTGAATGCTGGTTCTGATTGAAAGATATCTGAACACAGTGTATCACAGTTTGTTGCATATGGGGCTGTGTACAGGGGTGTATTTACCGCAAGTAAAACAAGGCGTTTACCTTGGGTGGCACTTTCCAGGGTAGGAGGTGGAGGTGGCCTCCAAATTCTCCAGATCTCAAGCAAATTAAGCATCTGTGGTATGTGCTGGAAAAACAAGTCCAATCCATGGAGGCACCACTTTGTAACATACGGGACTTAAAGGATCTGCTACTGACTGATTGGTGCCAAATACCACAGCGTACCTTTAGAGGTCTAGTGGATTCCATGTCTCAACGGGTCAGGCCTGTTTTGGCAATCAAAAGGGGGACCTACTCAATATTAATGTTATGGCTGAATGCTGTATAGTACGTTTAGTGTTGGCTGCTTTATAGATAAAGGGACACAGTGGGATTAGCACAGAAGTATATCTATATGTAATTTACTTAAATGGGATCACTCCTTAGGAAATGTCAAAGTTAAGTGTTTATCAATTCAAGCAAGCCTGAAAAGGTAATGCTATAAAGCTGGCCATACTTTTGCAGAAGGAGCCAAGCCATAAATTATCTGCTGAACACTGACTGCAGCCAGTGAGGTGCAGCCAGTGTTTGTGTAATACATACAAAAGCTGGTAGGAGAGATTTCCTCATCCGTGCTGTTTAGTGTAAGCTGAATGAGAAAAGTGTCTGGCCAGCTTTGGAATTTCTTGATATGTAAACTCGAGCACCAAAATCTCATGAGCGTTAACATGTTAAAAGCTTATACAGTGGCTTGGAAAAGTATTTTCCTTTTTTGTTGCATTACCAACTGGAATTAAAATTGATTTTTATTTGGATTACATGTAATGGACTTACAAAAAATAGTCCAAAATGGTGAAGTGAAATCAAGAAAATAACTTGTTTAAAAAAATTATATATTATATTATTATGCATATGTATTCACCCCCTTTGCTTTGAAGCCCCTACCTAAGATCCAGTGCAACTAATTACCTTAAGAAGTCACATAATTAGTTGAATAAAGACCACCTACGTGCAATATGAGTGTCACATGATCTTAGTAAATATACACCTGTTCTGAAAAGCCACAGAGTCTGGAACACCACTGAGAAACGGGCACCACCAAGCAAGCGGCATCATGAAGACCAAGGAGCTTTCTAAACAGGTCAGGGACAAAGTTGTGGAGAAGTACAGATCAGGGTTGGGTTATAAAAAAATATCCAAAACTTTGAACATCCCACGGAGCACCATGATATCCATTATTAAAAAATGGAAAGAATATGGCACCACAACAAACCTGCCAAGGGAGGGCCGCCCACCGAAACTTATGGACCAGGCAAGGAGGGCATTAATCAGAGAGGCAACATAGACCAAAGATAACCCTGAGAGAGCTGCAACGCTCCACAGCGGAGATTGGAGTATCTGTCTTTAGGACCACCTTAAGCCATACACTCCACAAAGCTGGCCTTCATGGAAGAGTGGCCGGGAAAAAACCCATTGCTTACAGAAAAAAATAAGCAAACACGTTTGCTGTTCACATTAGAGGTGAGGAGATTAAGGGGGGATATGATTTCCATGTACAAAATGTTCAATGGTGGTAGCAACATTAGCGATAAACTGTTTAAAATTAACTCCGTTACAAAAACTAGAGGCCATCACCTAAAATTGGTGGGAAAAAAATTCCAGCACAAGGGGCGAAGGGGGTTCTTCACAGTAAGATCAGTTAGGGTCTGGAACTCACTGCCACAGGCGGTGATTTCAGCAAATAATGTGGAATTGTTCAAGAAACTTTTGGACGATTTCTTAAGGGACCGTAATATACAGGGGTACAGGTACTCCTAGAATGAGATCCTAATAGGTTGGACTTGATGGACTAATGTCTTTATTCAACCTCAAATACTATGTAACTATGTAACTGTTCGGCAAAAGGCATGTGGGAGACTCCCTAAATATATGGAAGAAGGTACTCTGGTCAGGTGAGGCTAAAATTGAGTTGTTGTTTTTTACCTTCAGGGAAAACGCTATGCCTGGTGCAAACCTCTTATTACCCTGAGAACACCATCACCATAGTGAAGCATGGTGGTAGCTGCATCATGCTGTGGGGATGTTTTGCATTGGCAGGAACTGGCAAACGGGTCAGAATTGATGGAATGATGGATGGCGCTAAATACAGGGAAATTCTGTATTACATTACCTGACTTCAATAAAGAAATATTGAGAATAAATACAGCGAAATTCTTGAGGTAAACCTGTTTCACTCTCTTAGAGATTTGAGACTTGGACAGAGATTCACCTTCCGGTAGGACAATGACCCTAAGCATACTGCTAAAGTAGCACTCAGGTGGTTTAAGGGGATACATTTAAATGTTTTGGAATGGCCTAACGCCTTGTTTGCCTCGCGGCAGATACGCCCCTGGCTGTACGCCAGCGAAAACCCATCCAACTTGTAGGAGCTGGAGCAGTTTTGCCTTTCAGAATTGGCAAAAGTCCCAGTGGCTATATGTGCCAAGCTTATAGATACTTACCCCAAGAGACTTGCAGCTGTAGTTGTTGCAAAAGGTGGCTTTTACAAAGTATTGACTTTAGGGGGGGTGAATAGTTATGCACGCTCGTTTTCTGTTTTTTTGTGTGTTATTTCTTCTTTGTATCAAAATAAACAAATATTTTGCATCTTCAAAGTGGTAGGTATGTTGCGTAAATCAAATTATACAAACCCCCAAAAACTCAATATTAATTCCAGGTGGTAATGCAACAACATAGGAAAAAGGGGTGTGAATACTTTTACAAGCCACTGTATGAAGGAAGAAAATGGCTACAGGAGATCAGTAGCACTGGGGTGCAACAAAGGATTCAAAAAAATAGGTGAACACAAAGCATGGTTGCATACACCAGCCCCTAAAACTGCCCCCTTACTTGAATTGCAGGGTGCTTCTTGCTCTTGATAGTTTTGTTTGGAATTTAGCATGGCTGTTTTATTAAATATTTGCATTCAGGCCTGCAGAGCATTGCAACCATGATCAGTGCATCACGGGTGCCATGCACAGGCTTTTGCGCTGCTTACCCTGGACTGGTGAAAGTTGCGGATGGACTACTGCGGCAGAGGGACGTAGAGCGTGCCAGTGTGCAAAGCCGTAAGGTCACTGCAACTGTCATCCACTGACAATTTCCTCCAGCCCCAAACAGAAGGTCCATTCCTCTGTTGAGACCTGAGGCTGGGGGTTAACAATGCAAGAGTCTGTGCACTGCACTGACACACCGATCATGATTGCAATGCTCTGCATGCCTGAATGCAAAAAATTAGTGCATGCACTTTTTTTTATCATTGTTGGTGCATTTAATTTAAATAAAAATAAATACAATATTTTAAGTCAATGCAGATCAAAATTGTGATTTCATCGATATAGATGTGAAGTATTTATTTGTGGATCCAGAACAACACCTCCCTATTTCCTCCACATTTGAGTTTAGGTACTGAGACAATCACTATGTCTTTTTTTGAATTCAACAATAATTTAGTAAGAGAATTTCATCATACAGTTACGTAAGATCAATTAACATTATACAGCATACAGGGAGGTTTATCAATTTCTAGGAACCAAAATAATGCTGAGTATATAGTACGTATATTTTAGCTTAGACCCCTTTCACATAGGCCGATCAGGAGGGGGTCCATGCACGGATACCCTTCTGAACGGAGCAGTTCGGATTGGATATCACTGTTGTGATATTAGTATCCATCCAGTTTTCTCCTCTATTATGTGATGGAAGAAAGAACTAAAACTACTGGACCCCATGGCGGTCTATGGAGAGTCGGTTGTAAATTGACGTGCCAGTTTATATCAGATTACCACGAATCAGGCACAATCGGGTCTGGCAAAAGGAAACTCTGTTCCATTTATTTTTGCGGACCTTGCTGGAGTCGGGGGTAACGCCTGTCCTGTCCGTTTAAACCCAGCTGCCCATAGTCTAGCATTGGGCATCCAATCGGGTCCACCTGAAAAACAGGCAGACAGACCCAATCAGACCACCCATGTGAAAGGGATCTTACATTTAATGTTTACGTCATGTGGTCCAATATAGGACAAGAGGTCCAGTGACCAGCTGCCAAAAAAGGTAACAGAAGAGAGCAAACGATGATAGGAAGTAGGAGAGGGAAAAAGAGAGGTAGTGGGACATAGAACAGCAAGGGGGGTGGAAGGGCAGAGCACAGACGGGTGCAAGGGGAGGGCAGGCCATCCCAATATAATGGCCGGGGATTGTGTTTTGTAGCGAGATCAATGTCTAAAGACACATACCAAAGGTCCCAGCCTGTTCCCAGTTTCACCACAGCAGCAGAAAGAGAGGTCAACAGGCCTCCCTCCTTTACAACAAATGTTTTATATAATAATTATTCAAGCAGAATGTTTGTTAAAAAAAACTCAATTGGACTGATTTATGAAAATGTGAATTAAGAAAGGAGGAATTGCTACCAATCAGGCTCCAGGTATCAATTTTCTAGTGTTTAAAATGAAGCCCATTTTCCTACCAAAACTTTCATATTCATGGCAAAGGCTTGTTGAGATTGCGCAATATTCTTTTCAGATAAATCTTATTAGTGACACAGAGCATGTGATGTTGAGTAGGTGTCTGTTTGCAGTGCCACCTTCCCATTTGTTAAATGCAACGTCTTGCTGCTAATTTTGCATGTGTGTGGGATTCAGCTTGTGACTTCTGAGAGGTGGATGCTTTTTATTCCAGTAGCTAACAAGTGATGTTAACACTTTCTTTACCAAAGAGTCATTTAAAGAGTATTTCTACTCAACAATGAAACAGCTAATCACTTCACTGATTATTCCCACACTCCCCCCACCATTGCTCTTTGTGTGTTCACCTCTGCCTATCAATAAGCCTAAGGGCCCTTTTCATCTGGGCATTTCCCTCTGGTGTAATGCATGTTTTTTGTTCTTTTTATCACAGATATAGTCTGATATGAATGACTGTCTATGTGCTTGGATTACCGTGATGCACAGCAAAGCAATATAAAGCAATCCTTCCTCCGTTATTCTTTTTGTCTGCCATAATGCTTTACAGAGGCCTATGGCAGTAGCAAAGAAAGCTCTCCATTATCTCTTAATTAAAAATTGTAATGCTTTATAGAGGCCCCTGGTAGTAAATGATAATACTTTGCAAGATAGCGAAGGAAGCTCTTGCTTATTGTTATTATACAGGATTTATATAGCGCCAACAGTTTGCGCAGAGCTTTACAATATAGGGAAGACATTACAATTACAATACTGTACAATTCAAGACAAGATGGGAAGGAGGGTCCTGCCCAGGAGAGCTTAGAACCTAAAAATACCATATACAATAACATAAAATGCATATAGCAAACACACATTGAAAATGCACACACATTTCTACATATTTAACCACTTGTTGACCGGGGTGTTTACACCCCCTTACTGTCCAGGCCATTTTTTAGTATTCAGCACTGCGGTACTTTGACTGACATTAATCAGTCATACAACGCTGTACTGACATTAATTTTTTGTAATTTTTTGGGAACAGATAGAGCTTTGTTTTGATTTTGTATTTCTTTTGTATTTAATCACCACTGGCGTTTTTATTTTTTACTATATAATGAAAAAACTATCAAAAATTGTGAAAAATAAACTGTTTTCCCTACGTTATGTTATGAAACATTTATTATTAGCCCAATTTTTGGTATAATATGAAGGACGGGGTCACGTCGGGTAAATAGACACCAAACACGTCAGGCTTTAGAATTGCGCACACCCGCAAAATCGCAAAAAAAAAAATTACCATGCCCAAAATTGACCATAGGCGACACCTTAAAAGCTTTTACTGTTCACCAATTTAGTGTTATCAGTGATTGATGGCCCTACAATTATTGCTCACACTCCGACGTTCGCTGTGATGTTTAACATGTGCAACGTAATGGGCGCAGTCACAATTTTTGCACGCGTGCGCACCCCACACATGTTTGCGGGGGACTTTAACATTTTTTCTTTTATATGTGATTTTAATATTTTTTTTTAACTTTCTTTTTTTTTTTTTACTATTTTTTTTTCCACTTTATTTATTGCTATGACATAAGGGACTAACAAGCCCCCTTTGTGATAGCCAATATATAGTGACAGGTCCTGTTTATGGAGACATCAGGGGTCTCTAAGACCCCTAATGTCACCTCGGGACCCACAGAGAAGCTGATGAAGCACAGATCTGCTTCACCAGCTTCTCCCCGGCTTCTGTAGCCGGGAATGACAGCTGAATGCGGAAGTGATGTAATTGATATAGATCACTTCCTGCATTCAGAGACTGGAGAGGAGGTCGGATGGAGATTATATACTGATCTCCCTCTGATCTCCAGTGACAGAGCCACCCTTGTATGTAAACAGCAATCACTGGCTGTTTACATTTCAAACAGATTTCCAGCTCGTGCATGCCGACTAGCAGTGGGCACAAGCGGAGGGGGAAAGGACATTTAAAAACGCTCACCCGCATTCAAGAAGCCACCGTCCAGCTGTTTAAATACAATGGCCAGACGGCAGGTGGTTAAAGAGTGTGTTGTTGCACTTTAACATATGTGAAAACACATGCATTAACTACAGATTTCATGACTGTATGCACATATGAAAGAGCCCTTAGGCCTATGTCACACTTGCGATCCTGCCGCCGGTTACAAATTGCAACCAACAGGATCACTAGGGAACTAGAGAAATGACTCCTGCTTTTCTTCAATCGAATTGTATTACATTTTTTAAACAGGTATGCAAAGGTTTACATAATATATCTAAATTGGCTTGCATTATCTAATACAATATAGCATACATATTGCAGGTGTAGGTTTTAACAAATAGAAATGAAATAATCTGATTTTTATCAAATCTAGAAATATGGTATGGTAAAAGGTATATTTGGTAAATACACACTGAACAGTAAGGAAGAATGATATAGAAAGGGGAGGGTATATCCACAAAACCAAATGTTTCAATCTAAATTTTGTAGAGCAGCATTTTTCAACCTTTTTTTTTCAGTCATGGCACCCTTTAACAGTATGCAAAATCTCAAGGCACTGTAATCTTAAATGTAAAAACACACAATAAAAAGTTCCCCACTCTGCATTAAAAGCCCCCCTTCAATTTAGGAGCCCCTCTTCACATCAGAGTTTTTGTGATATGCCATCCTTTAAAATGTATTACATTAGAGTCCCCACTTTCACATCAGAATCTGCCTTTACCCCAACAGCCGCCTTCACCTTAGAGCCCCCTCCTTTCACATCAGGAGCCCCCGGACTCCCTTCACATCCGAGTCCTACCATAACAAAGTTTTGAGGCTTCCCTGAGGAAGCCAGAAGGCACCCTAAGATGTCATGGCACCCTGGTTGAGAAAGGCTGCAGTAGGAGGCACATCTAGAAATGTTGCTTCCAAGTATCTAGATGCAAGCCCATGTAGGGCAATGGCAAGCGACAACAGCATGGAGACAAGATCAGCAAGACGCTGATTTAACATAAGCCTTATTGCTTGGACATGCAACTGACACACAGATTTGTCAACCTAAGAGAAAAACCTCAAAGGGTGGTAAGGAAATGGTACACCATCTGGATGTGGCTACACTTAGGAGAATGGCTTGATGCAAATTCAGAGTAATAAAAGAAGTTGAGCAGACATAGGAAGTTGTGGAGTGTACTTACTGAATCAGAACAGATGCAAATATATGTTAGTATGATTATACTCTGTAAAATTTTTAGTAATTTGATTAGGGTATCACACACATTACACATGCAGACACCGTGGGACAGGAAGTGCCAGCAAGGACAGAGGAGTCAGCGCTGGATCGGAGAGCCGCCGATGCGCTGGAGAGAAGGCTGAAAAGGACAGAAAAGAAGAGGTAGATCGGATTAACAGACATCATTTAAGGTAAGTGCTTTAATTAACATTGGGGGGAGGGAAAAATGTTTTGCCTTTAATGTCACTTTAATTGATGGTACAACATTCTCCTATGATATAAAAATTATCCTACATATTTAGGGTCTATCTTTATTAAAATACTTATGATAGATCCACAGGTTTGTTTGCTTCTGTTTAAAACTGTGATATCATTTTTCTAACATGAACTAGTTTCCTGAAAATCTTCACGGCTACATAGTTTCCTAGAATGAGCATACAGATTAGAAAATCAGAACTTGTGATCTTCATATTTGTTCCAAGTTAGGGCCCTTTCACGCTGCGGATCAATGTAGGTCTGGCTAGAACAGATATCAGAACAGATGCAGGTGCGATGTGTGGGGTGCTGCAATAAAATGTACAACAAGCTAGATGTTTACCTTTTACCTTAGGTTTGTAAAGCAATCACCTTAAGTGATGCCCAGATCCACCACTGGAGTCATCTTAGAACCCTAGTCAAATATTGACTTTCTGAAATTCAGTATTTGCATAGGACTAGGCAGCCCAATATCCTGTGCTCATTGACAGCTCAAAGTGAAAGTCTGTGTATGTAGCTTCACTACCTTTTTAATGCAAGAGTATGCCTGGATTTGAATTTTGTTAGATGAAGATGTTGTTTGAATTGAAAAAAGTCACCATTGGGGGGGGATTACCTCAATCTGGTAATCTCTGAGGTGACTGGCAATAGAACCCAGTATACTCACTGACAATGCTGTCTCTAGGAATCTTCTAAAGAGCATACCCAGCTATTGATGTATTGTACTTGACATATTTCAATTTCTGCACAGAATTATATATTGCTTCAATTCTTAAAACACTGTTCAATCGTAATGAAAAACTATGGACAGAAATAATCTTCAGCCTTGCAGTGGGGCTACCCGTGTACTGCAAAGGGTTAAAAGAGAACTATGGGGTAAGTGTTTTTCTGCATAGTTCTCTTAAGGGTCACGGGAGGACATAAACTAGCGATCTCTTATACGGTTAGTAAATCCGACAGCTCCTAGTATGTTAATTGTATGTTTTGACATTTATTTTTTTACTTCTTGATACACATGTAACTTGTTTCCCTGGGCACTTGCTAACGATACTGTGGAAAAAGTCATGCAGGTATTTTGTGCGCACTCTTTGATGTTACATGGAAAACACCAATCATAGTATCCCGTTCTTCTGCCTATATGCTAGTAGCAGCTTTTGTATTTATATAACCACGGGGGGTTTTCTCACTTTTCTGTGTGTGCTTGCCCTAATCAGAATTGCAGATATTGGCAGCAATGTAAAATATGTTTGTATATATCTACAGCATTATCAATGAAAGTAATGTTATTTCTGTTTGATTCTGGAGTCCTCTTCAAACCAATGGAAAGATTGTCTTCTCAACTGAGGTTATACTATTCTTGTGCCGTTTGTTATTTATATGAGCAGACTGGTTCACTTCAGCTGACCACAGACAAGCTCTGTAACGTGGACAGAGCCATGTGACATCAATTGATGTAAGTGTGGGAAAGCTATTAACAATAGGTTTATTTGAGTGTCTTAAAAAGAGGTAGTGCTATTCATTTACAGGGTCATGTATACAAATTGCTGGATTCTGATGACTGGGGTAACCTCCTACTGATTGACCCACAATGTATATTTCAAGTTTTCAATACTATTTTCGATACTACTTTTTTTTTAAGCCATCTACTTTAATAGTTTATGTTAACATATTATTATGGCAGGTTACAATTATAGAAATATTGTTTTAGAGGGACGAAGAAAAAAAAAAAGAATGGAAAAGCTGTTTTAAGAAGCAAATAAAATAAATAGAAATACATCCTTTTTTTTCTAATAAATAAAATGTCAACATAACATAATATAAATTCTTGGCACAGTTTTAGAAATGTGTGATCAAAGGCTTTTAAGTTCTGATTGACAGCATCAAGTCTTTTATCACTAAAGGCTGCTCATCACCACAAACATAATATTTGTTATAACTGGTACTTAGACTCTTGTGTTAATTTCTAAAATGGAAAACGTATTTTGCAATATAGAATCTTTTTTAAGATTTCCATTGCCCTATGCTGTATCCTAGCTGTGCAGTGGACTGGGAAATCCTTTCTTCTCTGTATTTGGTCTCCACGGTTCCCTCCACAGCACGCTTTAGAATGGCAGAGTGGGCACATTTCTCCCCATTGTTCTATTATCCTGTCCTCTTTTATAAATCTCCTGCTCTAGGGAGTGGAAAGAGGGAGGGCCAAGGCTAGCATAGAAAAGAGAAAGGGATGGGGGGCACTGAATTTTGGCTACCAAAAAGCAATAGATCCAAGGGGGTAAAAGGAGAGGCTTCTATGACAACTGCTTGTTTAAAGAAAGATTAACATGTTCACAGCACTGGACTCTTCTGAACTATTAAAAATATAAAACTTCATGACAGGAAAATTGTGTTTGCTACTCTGAAGCAGATAACTATAAAAA
>NW_017306345.1:1433000-1465545 GCF_000935625.1 Nanorana parkeri | reverse complement strand
AAAAAAAAACTGTAGTTTTACTGGTATGAGTTTGTCTCACGTATGCACGTCTCCTGGAGTGAAGGCACACACAATTGCTTCTCTTTTTCTGTACTTTCTCTTTCTGTGTCTCCATTCTTCTGCCCTACAACACCCCCCACCCTTTTTTTTGTCTTTTTTTTTTTGTATGATTTCCTTTTTCCTCATCTACATACTGATGTTATGGATCTGCTTTACTAGTTTGACCTATACCTATTTGACACACAAGTACATACAGTACATTCTTTGCATATCGTTATACAGTGGCTGCGTCCGCTGTCAGATACTCATTTCGTTCTTATTATTGCGCTTTGTCACTTTTGTTTATTGAAAACCTATTAATAAAGAATTTCTAAAAAAAAAACTTTTCCTACCTTTTTATTATTAAACGTTCATACGTTGTTAACTACTATAACAACATTTACAGAAACATGATATAAACACAAAGTAGGGATGCACCGATACCGGTTATTCGGTATAGAGTACGTGTACCGATATTTTTTTTTACGGTACTCGCCATTACTGAATACCGATACCGGAAGTCCCATTAAGGAAGCAGGGCGGTGTGTAATGACTGATTAACCAGGAAACCGTCTCCATGCTCCGTTGTCAACAGGTGAAGAGGAAGCATGGCTTTCTGGCCAATCAGGAAGCTGGAGAGGGGGGAATAATGAATCGCCGCCTGGCTTCCTGATTGGCCAGCCTACCAACCAATCAAGAAGCCAGGCTTGATTGGCCAAGAAGCTGGTTCCATGCGAGGGAGCATCGAGCCGGCTTCCTGGCCAATCAGGAAGCCGGGCGGGCGAGTCATTACCCGCCCCCTGGCTTCCTGGATGGCCAGAAAGCTGGGTCCATGCTTCCTCGTCACCTGATGACGAGGGAGCATGGAGCCGGTTTCCTGGCCAAGCAGAAAGCCAGGCAGTGCGGTACCTAAAGTTGCCTGGATGTCAGTCTCTTATAACACCGCCAGCACAATGAATAGATGACCCAACACTGAAAACAATTCAGACTTTGCTGCAGTGTACAAATGTTTACAGACATCATATCAACAGGAGAAAGCAAAGTGATGGCTCAATAGCATGCTCTCTGCATGGAGTTTGCATATTCTCCCTGTGTTTGTGTGGGTTTCCTTCAAGTACTCTGGTTTCCCCCCACACCCCAAAGAAATGCTGGAAGGTTCTTGGCTGAATTGGCCCAAGGATGTGTATGTATACACGTAAGCTAGGGACTTTATTGTAGGCTACTTGAGGGCAGGGACTAATGGCAATGTACAGAATGTAAAGCACTGTGTAAATTGACAGTGCTATATAAATACCTATAATAAAGGTCTTCCTTTGTTAGCCATAGAAAAACACCAGTGATGATGCAACACCCATGCATGTGTGCTGGAGAAGCATTGATACAGCAAGCAGTGTTAATGCACAAAACATTGCTAGTAAAAAGAAAAAAAGTGTGCCTATTAGCAATTTGTTTTACCTGATTTCTGGTTTACTTTTAACTGGGAGACAGTCCACTCTCAAGATTAGTGTGTCACTTATTTCCCATTACTAGAAAGAAGGTAAAGTAGCAGTGCTGCCCACAGCAATCTGTCCTTTGTATGTTTAATTTCTCTGGCTTTACAAGCACAATCAAACTGATTTGTTAGAGGCTTCACAATGTGTAAGTAGCTTTTGTATTTTTGCATTATCCTTATCTAATTATTACAGGTGTTTTTATTGTCTTAAAGAACAACTCTGAGAACATTTGTTATTAACCCTTGCAGTGGGGCTGCCGCCGCACACCATGGGTTAACTCCTTGTTTTGGTCTAGGGACTAAAATAAAAAAAAGTTATATTCCCCCAAACCTGGCCAGCTGTCACAGTGCTCCCTTCAGGTTCTCTCCTTTTACTCTGCAGCGATTATATGTCCCTCAGCATCCTCTCGTCCAATACACAGTGTATTGGACATGATGACTCGAGGATCCTTAGACCACTGCAGTGGAGGGGAGCAAGGCTGGAAGGACTGGTCTAATAACAAGCCAGCTCTGAGGTTCAGGTGAGTATAACTTGTTTTTATTTTAGTCTGTAGATGAAAATGAGCAGTTAACCCTTGCAGCGGGGCTTCCAAAATTTTGCTCAGAGTTGTTCTTTAAATGATGGCAGTATAATAGTTGTGTAGTGACTGTGTCTTTTATAAGAGCAAATGGCTAAATGCACAGTTGAAATAAATGTTTATATGACCTGTTTACTTAAATATTTGTAAATGTAGCAGGTATTCTGGGTATTCACTTAGCCATACCATGCTGCCTAGCTCGTTTGGATATAAAAGAATTGTAACACTAGGGTTTACCAAATTTCAATCATCTCCTCACTGTTGGACTTTTGTGATATGCATGGAAAATAGTTTAGGGGCGTTTCACACTAGCCCAACCACTGAAACGCTATGTTGTATTGGATAGGCTAGTGTGTTGTGACAGCTCCGGTATTGTGACTTGTACTGCAGTGACTTGCAGTTGATCCAGTGTGGTAAAATGCAGGTCACCACAATATGCATGAATGGGCCATGTTAACACATACTGAACACGTCATGATGTGTTCCTGCTGTTGCATTCCAGTGGAGCTTTATGTCCCTTTCAGACTTGGGCCTTTTTTTTTTCTTTCTATGGACCCCTTCCCTCACTGACTTCGAGGTATTAACCGCCCCCCCCACTTGTGGTCCATTGAAATCCCCCCGTCCCTCTAACTGACAGAGGCTAGGAGGAAGAGTCTGCAGTAGCCAGAGCATTGCACCCATGATCCACTGATCTCAGGTCTGCATCCAATCAGATTGGTCAGGTATTTGGACAGCCAGCGAGGCCGACTAGCAAGATATTGAAGCTTGGCCCAGTGGGAGATTCTTCCATCCACACAATTCAGCGTAAATGGAGGAATCTGTTGTTCTTTTTCCATCTGACCATGGAAAATCTGTAGATAATCTATAGGTGTATGGGCAGCTTTAGGGAAAAGATCATGTAATTGACTCTGTATGTGTCATACTACAAGGACTTTTTAATAAAAGAAACCAGGCAAGAGTAATACACATGGGGGGGAATTTATCAAAACTGGAGCAGACAAAATCTGGGGCAGTTACAAACGGCAACCAATCAGCTTCTCTCTTCAGTTTGTTGAGTTAAGCTTTGAAAATGAAATGTGGATGCTGACTGGCTGCCATGCACAGCTGCTCCAGATTTTGTCTGCTCCTATTTCGATAAATTCCCCTCACAGGGTTTTCATTTCTAACCTGCTTCTGACAATGCAAGCTTATTGGCAGTCATGCTTTGCCCTCTGGCTTCAAATTAAGCCACACATCCCTGCACCTTAAAACAATAGTATGAAAAAACCTGTAATACCTGTCCTGCAAACAATGCTGGTCAGAACTATCATATGAAGCTAATGATCTCAGTCAAATGGACTTTGGGGACCAGTGCATAGACAATCATGGTTCTAGCTCCACTACACTTTATCCAAAATATAGCAAAAAAAATGCTGTTGTCTGGTGTTCCATTTTATGATCATCTTCCAAATATGACAACATTATTACATTCCAAAAAGCAACACTTCTGACTCATCTCACTCAATCCTTTCTTAAGCCAATCATTACATATACAAAATGGCAACATTAACATTCAAATATTCCCACCATGGGAGATGACATCAACTTACTCAATAGTATTGACTCTCAATATGCCAAATTTCGACTCTCAATATGCCAAATTTCTAATCTCAAGTGCGGCGACTCTTGCCTTTTGGAATGCATTGATATTGAGATTTTTGGGAATAAATAAGATTGAGTGCTGCCACATTGCTTCATTATTTATAAGTTTGGAATTGAGGAATGATTCCTGTTGTCGGCACAGGTGTTGTATAATGTATTGTTGAGATTTGTATTTTTCTATAGCTGATGGTATTATTCTGCATTTCTGTATTATGTATTGCTGGGATTTGTAGTCCTCTAAAACTGATGGGATTATTCTGCTTTGCTGTATAATGTCTGGCTAGGATTTGTAGCCCTCTATAGCCGGTACCATTCTGCATTGCTGTATGATGTATTGCTGTGATTTGTAGTCCTCTATAGCTGATGGTATTATTCTGCATTGCTGTATAATGTATTGCTGGGATTTGTAGTCCTCTATAGCTGATGGTATTATTCTGCATTGCTGTATAATTTATCGCTGGGATTTGTAGTCCAAGCTTGGAGTCAGTGGCAGAACTACCAGGGTTGTAGCGGTTGCGGCTATGACTGGGCCCTGGTGTACACCACTGTCCTAAAATCATTAGTATGTATTATTTTAGAAAAACTATCACGTGAGTAAGCAATTGAGAAAAGGTATTGTTACTCGTACTCTGGCTGGAATAAATGGCATTAGTGCATCCCTAAAAAAAAAAAATATATATATATATATATACCGTATATATAAGATACTATATACCATAGTATATAGTTCCGGTATCAGGGAAGGTTTTGGAGCATTTGGGCGAGAACGAGTACTCGCCCAAATACTCGGTATCGGCACCAATACCGATACCAGTATCGGTGCATCCCTAATATCTAGTATAACTGAGAAATGTTTGCAGCCTTAGCACTAACATGATGACACCTCTTGTCTTACATTGCTATTGAAGTATGCCATGGAAACCAGGTTGTATTGTAAGATAATGTTGATTTCTCTACAGTGTTACCCTGCATGACAAGCCTAACTAAGATCTGTGTTGTAGTATAACCCCGCAGACTGCACCACTACAAAAAGCCTGCCACCAATGGAGCCTATAGTACAGAGTAGATGGATAGTAACAATTCACAAACTATGTCATATTTGAGACTCAAACCAATGTATGGTTTCACAGTATGCCAACTTACTATGCACCGATACCAGTATCAGTAGCAATACGGGGCATTTTCACGTGTACTTGTATTGGTGAAATTGCCTAGATACTAAAAGCCGATACCGGTCCTTTAAATTTTTAAACAGGAGTGGCTGCTGTAAGGTCCCTTGCTTGCTGGGGACCTCACAGCGCCTGTTTACAGCACCCGCGGCCGCACATCTCCCCCATCCTGAGACTACGGTACTGACTGCAGGACCCTCCGGGAGAGGAGGAGAGAGGCTGCACCCTGACAGTGGCACCATGTAGCCCCCTCCGAGGAAAGTAACATTTGTGGGGGGCAGAGATGGCAGAGCAAAAATAAGGGGGAGGGGGTCAATACTCCTAATACAGCAGTTCCGCTACTCCACTCCTAAAATCTGCAGATCATTCTTCCTCATCCCAGCCATGGTACATGTTATCTGACTGCAGAGCATTCCACCTCATCCCAGCCATGGTACATGTTATCTGACTGCAGAGCATTCCACCTCATCCCAGCCATGGTACATGTTATCTGACTGCAGAGCATTTCTCCTCATCCCAGCCACAATATCATGTTATCTGACCACAGAGATTTGTAGTCCTCTGTAGTTGGTGGTATTCGGCATTGGTGTATAATGTATCGCTGAGATTTGTAGTCCCTCTACAGCTTGGTTTTAGTAGCAGAATTACCAGGGTTGCAGCGGTTACAGCTGGGACCGGGCCCTGGTGCTCCACCACTGTCCTACAATTATTTGTATGTTTTGTTTTGGAAAAAATGTCACATGACACAGGTATTGGTAATTGGTATCGGCACTTATACTGGAAAAAAATGGTGTCGGTACATCCCTAGTTTCTGCCCATGCATATTATTTTCCTAGCGAGAAATAAACCCAGGGTCTCAAGGCTACTGAAAACTTAACCACCATGTCATGTCTGCTTAGACCATTATGAAGCATCAGAGCATCTGCCCAGCTACGAACTGTATAAGGCCCGGGGAAATTAGGGTAGACATGTATTGACAAACCATATCACCAAATTATCACTAAATGATTATGATATGTATACTACTCGCACAATGTACTGTATACGTCAAACTTTAAGCTGGCCATGCACCAGATTTTCTATGGTCAGGCGGAAAAAGTGCAACAGATTCCTCCATCTACACTAAACTGTGAGAATGGAGGAATCTCCCACTGGGCCAAGCTTCAGTATCTTGCTAGTCGGCCCCGCTGGCTGGCTGTCAAAATACCTGAACAATCTGATTGGATGCAGGCATTGTTCGGGTGTTTTCTAAGATGCCCAGGAATTTCCCTGAGGAGACCACTCCCAGAAAAAAAGAGCCCACACTGACAGCTATACTTTAAAGAGATCCCAACAGGAAGCACCAGCATACCTTAACTTGTCCCTCTGACCTACAGGTATGCACAGGGGAGTGCCACAGAAATTATAAGATGAACAGAAATGTGGGAAAAAATGTGGCAGCCTTACACCATTTAAAGGAGAACTATGGGGTTAAGGCTTTTCCCCATAGTTCTCCTTAGGGTAACGGGAGGACACAAACTAGCATCCTGCCGTCACCCTAAGCTCAGTATACCGCGAGCTGTAGCTCGCGGTATACTGAGACGCAGCACCTGGAGCGGATCCCGACCTAGATGACGGGATCCGCCCAGCTGCGTGAGTGACAGCTGGCTCTGCCTATCTAGAGGCAGAGCCAGCTGTACCCGCCCCCTCCCCGTCCGTTCCCCCAGTCAGCGCTGGCGGAGCGGGGAGGGGGGAATCCAGCCCCTCACCTGTCACAGCAGAGAGCCGTGACAGGATCGAGAGGTGAGCAAACACCGGTATGTGTTCGCTCACCTCCCGATCTACTGAGTCGACCTGTGACAGTCTCATTGTCACATGTCGGCTAGAACTATGAGGTGAGTGAAAAGCACTCACCTCATAGTTCTCCTTTAAAGGAAGTTAGGACACATGAAAACATTGGACAGGTGTAACAAGTGATTTTCTCTTCTTTCACCAGCCTCAGGTCTGCAGAACCCCTCAGGCCTACATTCTGTGACTATTTGCAAGGACGGAGACTTTCACACACTTTGGTAATGACCAATTATGACAAAGCAGCAGGGATGAGATCTCCTTAAACAATAAGTTCCCCTTTTGCAGAATTGTAAGAAATGCCTAATTATTATTATTAATGCCTACTAGTATTATCACAATACTTATTATTATCATAATACTTTTAATATGACACCTTGGCTCACAGACCCAAATGGCATTTGGGAGCTCACGAATAGCATATGGGAGCTGCCGAATGCTGTGTGGTATTTGACAACTGAGAATGTCAAATGGACAGAGTGAGCCGTGACGTCAGAGCTCGCTCCACCCATCTGTTTACATTCGGGCAGGAGATGTCATTTTGCGGCAAATTTTCGTCAGGTTCGGACTTTTTTTAATTTTATTTGGATTAGTAGGTGGGCGTCATGATTGACGCTGGATTACATTGATGTAGCCATTTTTTTTTTTTTTTTACACCCATCATGACGGGAGACGTACACTGTACTTAACGCCACAAAGTGCCTATTTGACTGGCCAGTACACTACGTGACATGTTATTTGCGGCTCTAATGCCGGTAACCGCTGATTCTCAGCCGTTACCAGTCATTAATGAATGCCTCAGTACTGAGACATTAATTAATGAAATAGTTAAGCTTTTGTAAAAGCTTCTTTCTTTCATTAATGAAAGAATGAAGCCGTTGCATACAAATACCGGATTGCTAAATTGCAATCCCGTATTTGACAGCTGAAGATAGCAGAGAGGTAGCAGAGTGACTCACCTCTCTGCTATTTGTTTTGGCAGCTCAATAGCCTGATGTTTATGATACATTTCAGGCAAAGAGATACAAGAGATACAATGTATATCTGTGCCTGAAATGTATCACTTCTGATCATCTGAGCAGGATCAAAGACCTTTAGCGAGATCTGAATCTGACATGCTGTCAGGATCAGTCTCTAAGGAAATTATTAGCTGTCCTTAAGTTTGGAGCAGCCTAATAATAGCCTAATATATTTTTTATACTATAATTATTATAAAAAAATAATCATCAAAACTTGTGAAAAAAGTGTTTTCTTCTAGTTTTGTTCCTCATTTTTAAAAAATATTTTATTCAAACTAAGTGAGTCGGGTACACATATGTGATATAATTATATAGCCCTATCTGTCCTCTAAAAAAATATATATAATATGTGTGGGTACATTTAGTAAGAAAGTATATTACTGAAGTGGAAGAATCACACAGCAAAAATTTAAAAAGTGTGTCAGTCATTTATGAACAGAAACTGAAAACTAGCTCAGTCATGAAGGGGTTAATTAAGGAATAGTCAGAAATTGACTCTTTGGTTTTTTTTCAATTAAAGGAGTTTTTCTAAAAGTGTGGTTTGTTTATTTACATTGAATTTGAACCCTTTAGTGAATGAGTAGGGGTACAAGTACACCTTACTCATTCACAGGGGGGGCTCTGGGTGCCCCCTTAATTAAAGAGGTACCCCGATGCAAATAAGCCCCCCTGTCCATAGACCCCCACAACCACCGGGTCAGTGTTGTGCGGAAGAGCCCCTTGTCCCCATCGGCACAGGAAGCCAGCGCCATGTTGTTTGGCTGGCTTGATTGTGATTGGCCAGGAAACCGGCTTCCCAGCCAATCAGCATCAAGCCAGCTTCACGACCAATCAGGAAGCCGGGCGACGAGTAATGACCTGCCTCCCAGATTGGCCAGGAAGCTGATTGGCCGGGAAGCCGGCTTTCCAGCCAATCAGCAACAAGCCGACTGTTCGGCTGGCTCGATGCTGATTGGCCCGTCTACCCGGCCAATCACCATTGAACCGGCTTCCCGGCCAATCAGGAATCCGGGAGGCGGGTAATTACTCGCCGCTCAGCTTCCTGATTGCTGGCTCCATGTTCCCCTACGGCACTGCCGGTCAGAGGAAATCTTCCTCTGACTGGAAGTACCAGTATCGGGAAAGGTATAGGAGCATTTGGGCGAGTACGAGTACTCGTCCAAATACTTGGTATCGGCACCGACACTAATATCGGTGTATCCCTATTTAATACTATTTTAAGTCTGCCCAATACATAATTATATCATAGTAAGATGTAGATGAGCTGGACCATTGAACTGTAACAGGGGTGTTATCTACCAATGCTAGATTTATAGTCAATTATGTGGAGGAAAATAGGGGTAGGGATCTACTACCGTGGATAGGGAGAGGTAAGGAGCTTGGGGATTAAACATGGAGAATAGGGGTGATCAGACTGGTGGGTCTAGTTTAAGTCAGGGGGGGGAGGAAGCAGGAAAAGGGGACAGGCCAGAGGGGGTGGCCCGGAACCTCCACCCCAGGTGGGGAAAAAGTAGGGCGAGAAGGAGCCTAGTTAGGGGTGGTAGAAAGCAGAGCGAGGGTAGTAAAAATAAAAGTGCAGGAAATAAAGCAAAAGTAGCTTTTGATAATATAGCTATTACTGTGTTAAACCCCCTTTTAAAAAAATGTAGGGCCCATTCACACTATAGCAATTTGCTAAACACGGTGTCAGTGTGTTTAGTGCTTGCTATTGCACGGTACCATGCACTATTGCATTGCCATTCATTTCAATGTGACCCCAACGCACCTGACAGCATGCGCTGCCACAATACCGTGCACTGCTAAAAAGAAATGCATGCAATACTTTTTTTTAGTGCAAAGCACGGTATTGCTGCAACGCACAGCCATACTGAGATGCATTGCAGGGCCATTCTAAATGAATGACAACATAACAGCACACATAGCGTGCACTAAATGCATAGATATCATGCGTTTAGCACAAAGCTATGAAGCAAATGGGCCCATAGGGCTCATTGAAATTTGCAATGCCCGCATTTTTCCGCACTGGATAAACGCAGGGCACATAGAAAAAGGACCCTTAGTACCACCTGCCAGTCCAGCACCGTCTAAGAAATGAAGACCGACTACATCATTACACAATGTGCCCCCCACTATATCACACATAGACATCGTGAGCACTGAGTACATTGAATCAGAATCTGAACGAGACAGAGGACCACCGCCAGCTTCTTTAACAGATCTAGCGCTGCACCCTTCCTGATTCTCCAAGCAGCTTTACGTCATGGGGCGGGGCTCCTGTGCAACTCAACTACTACAGGTACAGGTAGCACGGTGGTCTGTCGAAAGAGCCAATTCATCGAAATCTCCTACTACCAAGCTACCAGAAGCGACGTAATTGGAGATTTCGATGAATTGGCTCTTTCGATAGAACACGTGATCCTCTAGGAACTAGTGGTAGTCACAGCCAAAGATAACGTCTGCGGATACGTAAGGTCATCGTTACGTCATTTTCCCGCGTACCGGAAGAGGAAGGGCACATGTTTAGGTTTTGGTTCTGCCCGGAAAGTTGTGCTGAGTGACCGTGACCTGGCTGGGGGGCGCCTGTGTGATCTCCATTGACAGCCTGTTATTCTCTAGATGAGGTTCAATTATTTATTTTTTTATACGTTGTCATTATTGTGGGCTCTCATGGGAATGCTTATCAGAGAGTTGTGAGAGTGTTTGTCGGAGTCAGTATGGGGTCTAAAGCTGCCCACTTATGTTCTAGACCAATCAGGTTTACAGAATGATGCACCAAAATATCCGGTCTGGTAACCTTATCTTGCCTGTGTGATGTTTTCCCTTACAGTGCGTCCTGGTTTACTTACTTAACGTGTACAAAACTTGATTGTGGATTATAAAAGTACTTTAAAATGCTGCCGGATGTGCTCTCAAACTACATGTACCATTGCTTGAAGACTTGCCCTACTAACCCCCTTGTCTTCAATTGTACTGTCTCCGTTATATTGTAAAGCACTGTGCAAAATGTTGGTTCTATATAAATCCTGCATTATATTAATAATCAGTCTCCTCTACAGTTCTGTACAAGTTACATGTAATATAGTGCTCATGTATGCATCAGCATTGTACGGAGGACAGTGACCCATTCCTGACACTCTGTGTTCATGTAGAAGCTTCAGATCTAATATGCCGAAGCTTTTCAGGGCTAGTTTAGTGAAGCTGATTAACCTCTCAGCATGCCTTTGTTTTATAGGAGTGACCCGGGTGACATCTGACAAATGTTGCGTAAACACTCTATGATCAATTCAACATAGATGTATGTACCGTTTTACCTTTTATTTTACTCTGTGTATGTGGCATATGTGTATGTGAGTAGATTTGCTTGGGTTTCCCTTTATGCTGAATTTTCTAAAGTCCTTGACATATTATTTGATGCACATGGGTAACTGGTTTCTGGGCATTTTACAATGCAGAGATGATCCAGTGTGAGAGCTAAATGCTAGAGATCATTATACAATATCTCCAGAAGAAAATCCAAAGACAATTCAGCAGTGTCTACAGCAAATAAATTCCAATAAAAAAGGTATCATTGCACACTGCATTTTTGTCTTTTTTGACACATATATCTATCTATCTATCTAGCACCAATCGCACACCTCCCTGTATGGCATGATGCATAAATATCTGCTTGTATTTCTCAGCATTGAGGACAACATTGATCCTGACTAAATTAATTGGCAGAAATGCAAGCAAGCAACCTCCACCATGCTTCACCGTTGCCTGCAGACACTCATAAGGGTGGTCACACCAAATATTGATTTAGATTTATTTTCTGTTCATTTTGTTCATTTATAAAAATAAACTAACACTTATTTCTGAAAGCATTCTTACTTTACAGCATTTTTTTAACACCTTCCTAAAACTTTTGATATATAGCTATAGATCTACCGTGGCCACAAATATTGGCACCACAGCATTTCTGTCAGATAATGCACCACTTTGTGCAGAAAATTGTTGCAATTACAAATGATTAGTGATTCTTATGTTTATATAGGTATGACACAGAAACGTGGAGAGAAGATTTTGGATTTTTGCGTGCAATGTGTCAGTTTTGGCCTTGTGTCATAGCAATACAAGCAAAAGAAATAAACATGTATTATACACACACGATAACAAGATCTTTAATATGGATTGGTTTAAATGTGTGTTGCATATTTTTGTTCTAGGAAAGAATGTAACGGTCTGGGGTTTTTTTTTTTTTTTTATATAGGTGCACAGGATGCATACAGGAAACACAATTTGAATTTGCCCTTCAGTCAGAGGACCACGATGACCTCAGCGTGTTGGATGCTGCGGGCGTGTACAAGGAGGAATTGGGGTCACGGACGAAGGTCTGCATTTATGTTTGTGCATTGTAAGGCCGCATTAGTACATTATTTAAATGGCATCTTCAGGTCAAACTTTAAGTTTTCCATTATCATTTTGGTATACAGACGTTTCCCCATTGGTATAGATGAGTAAATATCTGATACAAAGATACTTCTTGAAG
Source organism: Nanorana parkeri (assembly GCF_000935625.1). Classification (NCBI taxonomy): domain Eukaryota; kingdom Metazoa; phylum Chordata; class Amphibia; order Anura; family Dicroglossidae; genus Nanorana; species Nanorana parkeri. Next base: position 1,453,252 of record NW_017306345.1, on the reverse strand, counting down.
TTTTATATCCTTGATGTATGTCTTTTAGATCAATGAGATTTATCCACAGTTTCCAGTGACAACTTCTGGAAATTCAGAAAATATCCTCCGCCATCCTCTTACCTTCCGTTTACAATACTGAGAGATCCACAAAAAGCAAAAACTTTGTCTCAGTATGTTCAGACCCTTTCACAACAGGGGCAGTTATACTGGCCCCAGAATCAGAGAAATACACAGGGTTTTATTCCACAAAATGTATGTTGAAAAGTAGACTGTGGTGAAAACCAGTACAGGATCTCAAAACACTAAGCTGTTTTATACGGATTGAGAAATTTACGGTGGAGTCACAGCATTCAGTGATCTTATCGATCCCATCGGGCGACTGGGTGATTTCTCTGGATTTTCAAGATGAATACCTTCACACACTGGTTCTTCCAAGATTCCAGTCCTTCAAGATAGGGACTCTGCATTTGCAGTGTATTCACCCAGAACTTTCTTAAGTCCTGATATTGGTCCCAGTGCCATTCAGGGCTTATTCACACTATATCCAGTGCATTCCAGCACGGTTAGTGGCTGGAATGCACTGGATCACATAGAGCAAGCATCCCTGCGTTCTGGGGCAAGAGGGGGCTTGCCGGTGCTATTCATGTCAATGGTAACGCAGCCATGCCTCCCACCCGTGCGATCGCCCCCACCAGAATGTGTGGTACAGCAATACCCTATATGTATTGGATGCACTATTTTTTGCGAACGCACCGGACCTCAGGCATTGCTGTGCCATCGCATTGCAGCTGGGAACCGTGGCTGCGATGCCATTCAGATGAATGGCTCTGAGGCGCCCCCCTCCACCCTAACGCGGGAGGCTTTAATTATGCAATCCAGTGCATTCTGGCCACTAACTGTAGAACACACTGGATGTGGTGGGAAACAGCCCTCAGAGAGAGGTGTCCTACATTACCTGGACAACTTTCTCCTATTGCAACAACACAAGGACGTTTTTCTGAATCAATGACAGATTCTGATCGAGACTTTGGAGAATCTGATTTAACAGCACAAATTATTTTTAAATGTAGCTCTCTTGACACTGCCAGTTAGTGATTTGTGTTTGTGTGCTCTGAAAGCTTCTGGGGGTTGTATTGACTCTGCCGAATGCCTTACGTTAAAATGACTTAATCAGAGGTGTGGAGCCAATCAAAAGAAAAGGTGTTTTTTGATGGGTTCCACACCTTTTTAGGGCTTACTCACTCTAGATGGAGTGCTTTCCGGCCCGATTTTGGCCGGAACGCACTGCCTCGCAGTGCATCTTTAAGACCCCTAATGCCACCTAGGGACCCCCAGAGAAGCTGATGAAGCAGAGACCTGCTTCACCAGCTTCTCTCCGGTTTCTGTACCGGAGAGTGACACTGAATGCAGGAAGTGATGTAATACACATCACTGCCTGCATTCAGAAGAGGAGGAGATCAAACAGAGCTCGTGTACTGAGCTCCACAGAGCTGCTGTGTTGGGCTTGCACCGGGCACAGCGGAGCCCGGGATCGCCGGCTGCTGCGGAGCGGGGCGCACACCCACGCTCTTATTACAAGCGACTGGGCGTCTCTACAGACGCCCGAATGCTTGTATAGTAAAGTCAAAGCGATATGAACGGATCCTGGTATTTGAGTGTTATATGTATAGAATTGCTAGGGGTGCTGCCCCACTTCAGCCGGGGGGGAACTGTGGAACTGGAATACAAAAAAAGGACAGAAGGGCGCCAAACCTAGTGCAGATTTATTTTTATTTTCTTTGAAGGGGCGTGACCCCGGAAACGCGTCAACGACGTCACAACACAGTGACACACAGGCTGATTGCAGTCCTGAAACTGCTATTTCTTTGAAATCATCTATACAAGCTGTAGTTTGACCTACCATTGTGAGTACCTTTGCACTCCTTACTTTTGTGTCTTTTAAAAATAAAAAATAATCTGCACTAGGTTGGGCGCCCTTCTGCCCGAATGCTTGTATGTAAACAGCCATCGCTGGCTGTTTACAGTGCAGGCTGGGCACGAGCGGGATGGGTTGGGGCGTTTAAAAACGCCCACCCGCTCTCAAGAAGCCGCTGTCTGGCCGTTTAATTACAACGGCCGGACAGCAGGTTGTTAATGAATGTAAGATGATTTTAAATCGGCATGCAGAGCTGCATGCTGCAGTGATTTTTAGTAAAAGAGGGTAAAGGTCCGCTTTAATGAATCCAGAGCTGCAGTATTGTCTCTTTTTATATCTGTCTAGAGCTAAACTTTAAAAAAAAAAAAAGTGAAATAGTTACTTAAGAATAGTTTTTGAGACTGGTTAACTTTTTTAAATTTCTTTCTATAGTGTTCTTTTTGAGCAAAGAAATGGATTCAAACATGCATCTAAGAAACCAGAGAAAATTGAAACTGAGCTTCAAAACAGCCAAGAGACCACAAGTCAAAGTAGTTTTACTCCTATAGCAGAACAGGTTCACCCTGCTCGTATCCACATACTGAAGCAACTTTACAAGCCTTTTCTTTTTACTGTTGGGGTATGTTTCCCCCCCCCCCCCCCTTTTGTTATGAAGGTTTTAGTGTATTATGCAAGAGTGATGTTAAGGTAGCTACTGACTTAGCACAGCAAACCTGTAAACCTAAAGTGTACTTCCACTTTTGCAGCTAAATTGGGTTAACACCTACTGTATATTTTTAGCATGGTTACCATTCACATAGCATAACTTTAAAAATGTTTTTTTACTTAAAATCCTACCTAGCTCCCCCTCCTAATCTCATTAAACTTCAAAAATAAAACGGGCCAGAAAATCATGTGCCAAACACCTTTTGAATGCTTTTTAGTTTGAACCACAATAATTTTCTTGTCTAAAAGTGTCTATTTTTTGCCTAATCCTTTCATCTCTGATCCTCCCCATGAAGAGTCCTATTTTGTGGGTGTTACTCATGCGGGCCCTTGTGTGGTGAGCGTGCATCCTATACATAAATGTAAACATTTGGATGTGGAGAATAAACTTGTAGATGTACCCTATGCCGCGGACAGTGTAACAGCTGAAGCCCTGTTCTAACACCCCAGGTTCCACCTGCCATGGACAGCCCATGTCTGTGTAGTACAGACTGTAAGCTGTGCCTTCAACATTCTACCTGACCTCATGCCTCTCTCCCCCTGCATTCTATGCAATGGCGCTTGTCTCGGTGCTGATTATTACATGTCCCCTCACTACTGCATTGTTGGATGGCCATGAGTGCAGGAGGGGTGACCTGTCCAACCATGCAGCTAGTGTTAGACAGCACATAGGAAGATAGGCCAAAGTACTGTATGTAGTTTGCCTCATTGGGGGTTGGGGAGATGTTGCATAATTAACCCTGTCTGTACTGTGCTGGCTGATCTTGTTATCCTTTTGTAAATTGGACAAACAAGCCCCCTATGTGATGGCTAATATACAGTGACCGATCCTCTTTATGGAGACATCAGGGTCTTTCAAATCCCTAATATCACCTAGCGACCCCCAGAGAAGCTGATGAAGCAGAGATCTGCTTCTCACCAGCTTCTGTAGCCGGGAATGACAGCTGAATGCAGAAGGGATGTAATAAACATCACTTCCTGGATTCAGAGAACAGGGAGGAGATCAGAGAGGGATTGTGTACTGAACTCCCTTTGATCGCCTGTCACAGGGCGGGATCAGCGATCGGGCGTCTCCACAGACACCGGAACACTTGTATGCAAACAGCCATCGCTGGCTGTTTACATTTCTAGAAGATTTCCAGCTCATGCGTGCCACCTAGCACCGGACACGAACAGGGAGGGAAAGGACGTCTAAAAACGCACACCCGCATTCAAGAAGCCACCATCAGGCCGTTTAATTAAAACTGCCGGACAGCAGGTGGTTAAATTATGGTAGCATATATAATTGTCACACAAGCCATTTTGTAATTTAATGTTATTAAAAATGACCTTTCTGTTTTAAAACTGCCACAAAAATTCAATGCGATATGTGGACCAGGGGGGTGTTCCGTACACACTTGGTGTAAGGAACACCCCCAGAAACGTCACTTCCTGCTTCTGTAATTTTCCCAAAAATGTGCACTAAGGTACAAGTACAATTTTTGGCATCCCTTGCAATAGGGTTTTCATTTTTGGGGGGATACTCCCTATGGGTTAATTACAACTAAAGGGATGCAGACACTGCAACCTTCCCTATTATAAATCCAGGAAGCCCACCAACTGGTTATAATGTACCTGGACCCTCCTATTAAGGGATCAGTTTGGAAGTGACACGCTCAACAAACAGCGTTTTCTTCAGAACAGGAATGGGTAGGAAACTGCAACTAAGTTGGTTAAAATCCTTGCAATGTACATTAATTACCCAGAGAGGATTGATCCACCCCCCCACCCCAACAAAAGGGCAATTGCTCTTTGTTAGCAAAAACGTATCTTATTTGTGTATCACTCGGCTATAGATCCTCAAATCATCTCAGAATTGGTGCTGACACTGTCCTTCCTTCTGGTCGGTGGCTACTTTTGTTCCCCATGGTCCCTGTGTGTGTTGTAATGTAAACATGTATTAATGTCACCAGCCCACCAAAATCCTTTCAGGATCACCAAATGTTCATTTATTGAAGATTCTTATCATAGAACAAGCGTAATCGAGGCCGCACAGGGTCCTTTCATCAGGCTTAACATTGACGATCCTGAAAGGGTTTTGGTGTGCTGGTGACACTTGTACGTACATGTTTGCTGAATACTGGTGGCGCCATCAGCAGTCACTGCGAGCACTCGCCCCCATTGCAAGGGACTTTCGGTAAGGAGTGCGACAAGCAAGTTTAATATTGCATTGTGTTTATAAAGTAGTCACCATGTGTACATCACAGGAGTGAGCTTGAGGTGCTACTTTACACCACACACAGGGACCATGGGGAACTGTTGTGTTCAGGTTTTTGATTTTTGAAGTGTGTGTGTGTGTATATAGTTGGGTATACAACTGTACAGATTATGATGAATATGACTGATCAGTTTTCAGGTAGCTGTTTTGGAATAGCGGCCATTTGGCAGTATGAATCTTTGAAAAATCGTATGAAAACTTACTTTGAAGATATTCGAGCAGATTGGCTAGAGAAGATAAGGCCTCCAAAGCAAGGGAACTTCAGGAAGGAGGTAAAGTAGGGGAGTCCCTCTGTAAAGGGCAGGTATGCCTTATCTTCAATAATATTGTTTTAGTTATTTTCTTTTTTTTTTATGGCTTCATGTTCCAAACATGTGAGTCTGCTAAGTGAACGCAAGAATTTCCGTTTTGTATCTTCCGTACGTCAATTTCTATTCTTGTAACTGTTTAGATCATATTGCATGTACTGTATTGCCAAATGTATTACTTTGTGGCTGTGACATGGTGTGGACAATATGTTGCCACACAGAAAATTAATGTTTCAGTTAAAACAAATGTTGTGAAAAGAGTTAAAGGATAATTAAACCCTCCAGTTTTTTTGCATATATCTACTGCTAGCAAGCACTAGATGTATGCAAAAAGTGTAAAAAAAACCAAAAAAACCCGCTTTGAAAAGGGTTAATACTCACCTGTGTCTTCCCCGCACGCTCCCGTCCGAAAATTTGAAAATTCTCGGGGGCGGCCACAAAGCAGATCACATTTTCGGCCGCGACGCGAGGAGAGACACAAGGTAAGTCTATGGACGCGTGCACCCGCATGCAGACACCGTGGGACAGGAAGTGCCAGCACAAGGACAGGAGTCGGTGCTGGATCGGAAACCCGCCGCAACGCTGGAGGGACAGATGAAAAGTACAAGAAAGAAGATGATTGGATTAAGAAACATCATTTAAGGTAAGTACTGACATTGTGGGGGGGGGGGAGGGGGGAGGTTTCCCGGGGTGTAGTATAACCATCTTTAAACAAGCAAATCCTTTTTTCCAGGGGCATATCTACTTATCTCTCCAAGTAACTGTTAATGTCTTATTGTAAACAAAGCACAAGCTTTGGGAATTAATACAGATGAAAAAATGCTTAAGCAAAAGTTATGTCCACTGCATGTTTCAGCAAGCAATAGAACCAAAGATATAACCAATTGAAAGTATATGCAAGTTTTAAGTTTCTTTTGTAGAAGTTGAGCTTTTCCTTCTACCACCTGTGTGTTAGGCCATCCATCCCATTTAAAGGGCAGCATGAGAAATTTGAGGGGTGTGGTCCAGCTTAACTCATAGAGAAAAAGTTGAACTTGTTGAAGGTGTTCCTTTGGTTCTGCGTTTAATTTATATCATCATGCTCAGTTTGGGTTTCCCAGGTTTGTGACAGGTTTACTTTCATTCTGATCTTTCAGATTTTGCTGTAATACCAGAAAGGTAAAATTTTTAGCTGCACAAAGGTAAAGAGCCCTTTCAGTGCTCTTGATTATATGCAGGAGTTTAGCTTACTTATAACACCCTTTTTTCAGGAAATTTGAATGTGAAGATGACTATTTGGCTGTTTTCTCAATGGGAAAAGCTCTTAGAATGCTAGATTTAATTGGGTATTCAACCTGATACTACATTTGATTGTAGTCAACAGCGTATGAGGGATACCGTGGCATGTTTTAAGTGGAGTGATTCTTCAGGCACTATTCCACCTTTCACTTGCGACCATCCTTTTGTGAGACCCTATGAGGGGCAAGTGACCTTGTCTGGCCATAAAGTGGATCTATGGGCAAACAACGACATATGATGTGGTCTGTCACTACCATTAAAACTGAACTCCGGGTAACAAAAATAGCTTTTCTAAAGCTCCCCACATTGTCCCTTTTAAATTAAATTAAACAGATTTTTACCTGACCTTTTAATATAGAAACCTTTAACTTTTAAACCCTGGAACATCATCACAGGGTTTCCAAAAAAAGTATTCCTAGTTAGAGCCGGTGGGAGGAGCGGACGGGGCACCCTACATGTCTTCCTGTATATGTAGGGTACCCAGTTAGAGCTAGTGTGGGTGGGACTATGAAGTTTAACATGGGAGGACCCCTGTCATCACTGCAGCATTGTAGTATGAAGGAAAGCTGCATCTCTACAAGTGCAGATATGTGTAAAGGCAACTGACAGCATTGAGCAGCATAGCAGAGCAGTGGTGCTTCTGCTCCCTACTCGCCTTCTCATTTGTCCCCTACATGGCAGAGACTGTTTATCATGAGCAAACAGGAACACTTTCCCATTTTGCCATGTCTAGGAGTATTCTTTTTCTATATAGAGATAAAAGCCTGTAGAACTTTATGGCATCCCACATCTTCATGGAATAGTTAAAGGTTGGATCCAGTATCTTAAAGCAGTGTGGTGAAGGGAGCCAAGTCAGGTTGTAGGAAATGAGGAGTGAGGATCACCAGCACTCAGAAGACGATGTTCAAATCTTATTATTCATTTATTTAAGCAAATTTATCACATAGCGAATGTTTTGGGACCACAGGAGAGTCCCTTCATCAGGGCAGAGGATAGTTAGACTCCCAGTTACAAAAGTCTCAATGTCCATGTGAATGCATATTAACTTGTACATTTAAGAAAGGTATGCGGATCAAGTGAAAGGGTAGTGTGGGGTTTGCTGAGATAATCTAAAGCTTTATGGTACATGCCTGCAATTTTCACTACTTGGTTATTCAGAATATTTCTATTGGCCACTACCAGAGGATCAAGGCCGAAGAAAAAATATTAGTGAGAGGGGACATCCCTCTCTGGTGCCTCTGTGGATTTGGAAGACATTGGAGGAATAGCTGCCACATGTAATGGAGTTGAGTTAAGAGCCAAGCTCCATGTAAAAAAAAAAAAAATGTTGTGAAAGCCCTGCTTGTATAGTGCAAAAATGACATATTCCAAAGAAAGCATATCGCAAGATTTGTATAAGTCTAGGAACAATAGCATAGTTTTAAGCGAGCATGTGTGGTTGAGGCTAGTAAGTTGGATCATATGGCTTAAGTGGTTCGTTCTCTGCCTGCGACGTAATATTACCATCTAACCCACCTGATGAATGATCAGGCCTAAAAAAGGAATTCAGCCTAGTAGCCAGCACTATGGCCAAGATTTTAATGTCGACATTAAAGGAGAACTATGGGCTCAGGTCTTTTCCCCATAGTTCTCCTAAGGGTCACGGGAGAATACAAACTAGAGTTCTACAGCTCGCGGTATACTGAGATGCTGCAGTCGGAACGGATCCTGACTGTCTGGATCCACCCAGCTGCGTGAGTGACATCTGGCTCTGCCTATCTAGAGGCAGAGCCAGCTGTGCCCTCCCCTGTCCGTTCTGCCAGTCAGCACTGGAGGATCGGACGGGGGGGATCCCTGCAGGGAGCCGTGAGTGACTGTCACTCACGGCACTCTGCAGGGATAGATCGAGAAGTGAGCAAGCGACGGTATGTGTTCGCTCACTTCCCAATCTACTGAGCCGGCCTGTGACAGTTTCATTGTCACAGGTCGGCTCAGATTATGAGGCTGAGTGATGATCACTCGCCTCACAATTCTCCTTTTAAGTAGTAGTCTATGCCTAAAGTAGACCATCCATGCGGGTCTGTCAGGTGTAGGTAGCATTACTATGGTAATAGAATATACCATAGTAACGCTAGGAAGTGAATAGCATAGAATGCCAGGACATTTTGCTTATTTATAGAGGGAGGGCATCTCCACCACCCACAAGGTGTGTTACCATAGATGGAAAAAGGCTGCGGTGTATGTTTGCTGTTCATTGTCCACCAGTGGGGACTGAGCAGAAGGTTTATATGCCAAGAAGCTGCCAGGTTTGAGAGCAATGAGACGGGTTCTTCTGAGAGGACTAGGAAGAGCAATGAGCTGCTTCAGCCCTCCATTGGGTATCTGCTTTAGGTGACTGGCTGGGGTTAAGATTTGGTGGTGGCTGCAGGCAGTTTAATGCATTATGTTGTGATAAGTGATTGAAGAATTCTTGGTAGCAAAATTCAGAGGACTCGCAAGCTGCTTTTTTAACAGGTGGTCTTTAGTGTTAAAATAATGTTTTTAATGATGGCCCTTTGGCAGGCTATCCGTTTCTGTGGTCAATGTTCGATAGACCCTGTCGATTTGTCATTTTTAGTTGCTTTGCATTGCTAATAAAATATGGCTTTGATGAGATGTGATGCTACAGTAGATTGTGCATTTGTCTCCTTAGGTAAATGAATGGTGGAACAGTCTGAGTGAGGGACAGAAGACTGTGTCAGGTAAGAGTGAACATGGTTCCTACCAAGCTCCACCAAAACACATTCTAAACACTGGGGGGAATTTATCATAGCAATTGCGAGTGTATATATTTGATGCACTTTGCGCCAGATTTATGATGCTAGTTTCATGTTGCTCATACATGATGTTTATTAGACTCCAGGAAAGAAGACTTGTAACTCCGGGCAAAAAGCTTAACTGTCGCTTCTTGAAGAAGTGGTCATGGGGACTTCATATGTTGCGATTGTTTTGTTAGGTGATGCTCCAGTTTCAGACAGCCGCAGAACAAGTGCAGATAAAAACAGGTGCAAAACACGCGCAGTTGGAAAAGTAGTGTAAGCTCTGGTTCAAAACAGGGGCACATGTTAAGATAGATTTGCACATTAAAAAAAATGATCTAAGAGGCTAAAACTTGCAATTGCTTTGATAAATTCCCCCCACTGTATCTTCTAATTGTAAAGCGCAGGAAGTAATATATGTAGTTAGTTTCCTCCTTTCAGCTTGATCTACAGATTGTATGTTTTTAAATAATACTATAGTAGGTTATTTGGAAGTAAAGCATTTTTTAATTAATACATTTTAATTGCAAAGTAAAAGAAAGTGAAGATAAAATGTGGAGTTAGACTTCATGAAGATGGTGCTGGCGTTCTGTCTTAAAGTTTATTTCCTCTTTTGCAGACAAATTGAGAAGATCCTACTATGTTATGTGTTCCCATTCACACCACATCTAAAAATATTATTTCTTATCTTTTATTTATTACAGGTATTTATATAGCGCCAACAATTTACGCAGTGCTTTACATAGTTGCACATTCACATCAGTCCCTAGCCTCAAGGAGCTTACAATCTAAGGTCCCTATCTCTCATGCATACTTAGAGGTCCAACTTAGAGAGGAGCCAATTAACCTGCCAGCATGTCTTTTGGAGTGTGAGAGGAAACCGGAATACCCGGAGGAAACCCACGCAAGCACAGGGAGGACATGCAAACTGTGCTGCCCATAGATTCAGATTTTAGATTCAGGCCTCTTCAAGCTTCTCTCAGTTTCAGTTACAGCAAACTCTGACGGTCCCTATAGAAAGACTAGCGACAGACTTGGCTCCCCCCTCATTAACATATAATTCTTGTCGTAATCTTTAACCTGTTGTTGGAGCAGACAATGTTCAAAACTAGTTTACAACTGATAGTGAGATCTGCCAGCTTGGTACAGACAGGATTCATTTTGTTAACATTAACTTGCCTAGCCCCCTTGCCTACAGAGGAAGATTCAGTACAGAGAACAACTTTCTTTCAAAACTGAGCTTGTTTTGGGCAAACAGCAATTTCATTATGTTAAGATATGTGAAGAGAAACATGTAACACATCTAAAATAAGTGTTATCCCAATTTGGCTGCAGAAGTGGAAGTACACTTTAAGCTAGGGTTCTGTCATAATGGTGACCCAAAATGGTGCAGGGGCCGCATTCACGTCGTAAATAAACACTGCCTGCATCAGAATATTCCCAGTCATGCATAGTGTACAGTTACTCCCTCACTCTCCTAAAGCAGTATGTTCCATGCATGCGCATTAATGTGGTTTACGTTCCCCCACACAGGCATAGGTTATTGTCCCTCCCGCGCTCCCAATGTTTCCGCACTCTGCAATGCTTAAACCAATATTGAGATCCTGGGCATGACTAGTAGCGTACTGCCACACTGTGCACAAGTGGGATTTCACTGCCATATTTCTGCCATCACAGTATGGCGGCAGTTTTCAGCCCTTGTGCGGTACTGCTGCTATTTATCTACCTTTCTCGCTCGTAAACCGCATTACTGTGCATACCTTTCCTCTCAGTACTCTGACCTCAGCCCCTTCCTTTCAGCATCATGTCAGCGAGCTTTTACCTGTCTGCATCCTTCCAGCAGCTCTTTCCTGTTAGTACTCTTCCAGTATCCCCTTCCTGCTGTCAACAGCATTCCCCCCTCCCCGCTTTCTAATGCCACGTCTGTCACAACACCCCCTTATCACCACATCTGCTTGACTGGCCCACCCGCCCCACCAAGCTACCTAATCCCGCTCCCCCTCCATGTTTTTAGCACCCCGCCTGCATCAACCCTGCACTTATCATCATACTTGCATGCCCACTCCCTCCTGCACTCAACACTAGGCCTGTACCCCCTCCCACCTTGACCAAACGGTTTAACACTCCCCATGACCATGTCTGCACACTTCCCCTGCCACCATTTTAGCCCACCCCAATTCCCGCAATCTTACCTGTTTTGAAACATGCACAATTTTGCTAGTAAAATGTCAAAAATACTAATTTCGGTCTTTTTTTTTTCCCCATTTGCCTTTCATTTTCTTTGCAACTCTCTATAGGTATCATTGCAGCTAACATATTGGTATTTTGCCTTTGGAGAGTTCCTTCCATGCAACGCACAATGATCCGATACTTCACATCCAACCCTGCATCTAGTAAGTGTTTTCTTTACTAGGAAAAACATACAAGTATATACAGTCATGTGTGAAAGTAAGTACACCCATGAAAATTGTTGACTTTTTAAAATATATTCAAAGAGGTAAACATTAGATTTTCATTCAAATAGTGGCTGCAGATAAATTTTATACACTTGAACAATGACACACAAAACTGATGTGGTGTATTAATTTTCATCACCTAAATGAATGAAAAGGCAGACTTTTCACATGGATGTACACCACTTCAACACCATTAAATTAGAATCTACTGTTCCAGGTTATGTGCCAGTGGTAAGAACTTCTGGAAGTATGCAGGTGCAGTCTGTCTTAATAAACCTTGAATATCTGGGATGTGGTATTCTCTTTGCCATTGATGTGCGCAGTATTATCATGCAGGGATCAAATCAGCTCTCTGTCGCCCTTTTCCCAAAAAGTTTGGAAATGCCTATGAGTCTAACAAGGGCATTAAAAAGTGTAGTTTTGAAACCACTAATAAGAGTTCACCGATCAGTGCTAAAAGAAGTCTCCAAGAACTCCAGAATATTATTGTGGCATCTGCTGGTAACATTTGCAACAGTTGGTGCCAAAGTTGCATTCATCTACAATTCGAAAGAGATTGGATCAATTTATTGTTTTTATGGACTGATGTATCAGTAGACTTTTTTTGGTGCAAACTGAAGACCACATTTCAGGAGAAGAACATACCAGCGGAGAAGCACAGCTGTGTAAATGTTATGCTTTGGGGTTGCTTTAAGGCCTGGGCAACTTGTAGTCATTGAGTAAGCTCTGACATCAAATCTGTGTGTTTGATGAGACTATAAGGCCATCTGTCTAAAAGTTGAAGTTAATTTGGAAATTATTCTTTCAGCGCCATAAGGATCCAAAGCACACTTTTAAATCCTTCAATGAATGGCTCAAAAATAAGAAATGGTTGGTTATGGCCAGACCTAGTCAAAGCCCTGACTTAAATCCTATTAAAATGTTGTGTGGGAATGTGAAATGGGTAGTTCATGCAAGGAAACCCCCAAACATCTTGCAACTGAAAGAATTCTGTATGGAGGAGGGGTCAAAGGTTTTACCAAGTCAATGTCAGAGATTGGTGGGCAGTTATCCAAAACGCCTACAAGAAGTAATTTCTGATAGTGGGAGCAATACCTGCAATGCTGACTGCCTCATTTCTTTATCAGTGCAATGCATATGGTGTGAATGAGCCCTCACATACATCCATGTCTTCCAGGTGTAAACATATGAATTCTAGATTGCCATGAATCTGGAAGAGCTGCTCTACACTCTCAAAATTGTGCTCAGAAGTAAATGGACACATTGACCAAGCTCTCAAGATTGTCAAGCCCAGGTGGTCTTGTGTTAGAGCTTGGGTGCTCCTTGATTAATTACAGATTTTTTTTTTTTTTTTCTATAAATAAAAGTAAAAATAAATATTTTAAACATGGGACGTTTCTGCAAATGTAAATCCACAATTATTTTTTTCTGACTAATAAATTAAGAGAAAAAGTGTTCAAAAGGTGGAACATACTGTCAGTCGGTGCTTGGTACCACAACAATAGGGATCAATCACAGCCTCCAAACATTTATTGTAGCTAGCAAACAGTATTTGTCTTGCTATATGATTTTTGTCTTCACTCTATCATGCAGAATGTTTCTATTTTAGAAGTATTTTTAGGGTGTCATCATGTGTTTGTCCTGTTTGAGACCTGCCTAATATTCAAATCTGGGTACAGTGAAGGTCATTCGGGAGCAATAAAGCTTAACTTCAGCCAAAAATGTTATTTTATAGTTTGGGGGGGAACATAAACATTTGTGGTTTTTATTTTTTGTGTGACCATTGGGAATATAATACCTGATCCTTTACCCGTGCTTGAAATAAATGATTCCTTAGTCACAGGGACAGGAAAGCACGGACAGCAGTAATAAAAATTGTCTAACAATTCCCCCACTGTGCTAATATTGTTTTTGTCAATGTCCCCATTTGAGGGATCTGCCATCAATTCCTGTCCTATCAGGGACCCAGATGACAGTAAAAACCTGACACAGGCGCCGACCTTTTACTGCTCTATTCCTGGAGTTGAGCTTTATTATTTCGTTATTTTCTTGAAGCGGTTCGGGGTTGAATTGAAATGTTTTTGAAGTTGTATGCACTGTCTGTTTTACTAAATAGTCTATTTTCTACAGAGTCCATCTGCCTGCCCATGACTTTATCTACATTCAGCCACTACTCGTTTTTCCATCTGGCTGCAAATATGTATGTCCTGTGGACATTTTCCTCCAGTATTGTGTCAATTCTAGGCCAGGAACAATTTGTGGCTGTCTATATGTCCGCAGGTAAGAATCTGTGTGTGTCCCATCTACATAAGTGTTTTTAATGTTAATTAAATCAAATTTGTTAATTGTTCAGGGGTATTCGAAATGCTAACTCTGGAAATAAACTGGTTCATTTTGGGACTTACATTGGAGAATCTACATCATTCATGCTGTTAGGCAGCCAAAGTAAGCCCCTTCCTCTCCTCTTCCAATCATAGAATGTCTTGTAGTCTTTGAAGACATTTTGTCAATGGATGATGGTGAAGAGGGATGGGTGATGCGACTGGAGCACTGTACTGCTCAAGTCTCATCTCTCTCTTCCGTGTGCGGAAGCTGGCCGTTATATGCAGGAGACCACGTGCTGCAGGGTAAGACTTTTTTTGACCGTTGCAGCCACCCTCTGCACATAACATGCAGCTTTTTAATAACTTACACAACCAGTGCAGAGTAGATTATTTCCCCCGAGTGTGCCTTTTAAAGGTGGTGTATACTTTTGCACTCAGTTTTTTTTTGTGTGTGTGTGTATATTGTGATTAATTTAAAATCTGTTTTCAATCTGTTTACAGTAAAGTATATTTTAGTTGATCAGTATAAAAAAAAGAGAACTATCGGGTAACCTTTTTTAACCCATAGTTCGCTTTAGGGTCCCGGGAGGACATATACTAACCACCTCTCGTGACCTTAATTTTAGTATATAGCGGGCTATTGCTCGCTACATACTGAGGGCTGCAGCCGGGACTGATCCCGACAATACTGTCGGGATCCACCCACCCAGCTGGCTGATTGACAGAGGGCTCTGCCTATCTAGAGGCAGCATCAGCACTCTCAGCAGGGAGATGATCAGAAAGTGAATAAGCGATGGTATGTTTTCACTCGCTTCCCGCTCTATAGAGTCACCGTGTGACAGTTTCATTGTCACACGTTGGCTCTAACTATGAGGAGTGTAAATCAGTCACCTCATAGTTCTCCTTTTAAATCCACTTTGAATTAGTGCAAATTAATTAAGAGCTGTCCTGTACACATGTTCTGTTATCTCAAGGAGCCTAATTAGCCCTCCCATTTCTTATCTTAGGACTACAGAACAACTAGTCTCTATGTTGTGTAGTTAGGATAAGAGGGATAGTTTTAAAAGCTTAGGGGGAAAAACTGGGCCGGTCTGGCACCGCTAATGAGATTTTTTTTTTTTTTTTTTTATTTTCTCTTGACATACACTTTTAAGTTCTATGAAAGTAAAACATGAAAACTTCTCCAGTTAATTAACAAACTATGGATTACAGATTGTTGATTAGTGTGTACATTGCTTTACTGTTTTTCCTTTGCCCTTACAGGTGTTATATCTTCATTTGCAAGCTATGTCTCCAAAGTATCAATAGGACGCTTTGGCCCATCCCTTGGAGCTGTGTGTATTTTTATTTTTCATTATTTTCATTATTTAATATGCAGTTTCCTGGTTTATTTTGTCTTCAGGATCATAACGGGGCTTATGTATGAAAAGCCTGCTTCTACTTAATTTTGAATGTTGATCTGCAGAAATGACAGTTGTAATGTTATAGGTTGCTGTAGAAACATTCCTGCTCATGCTGGTACCCTTTACATGGAAAAGGCTCATTGTCACGGAAATGCTGGCTTGCTTTTATGGAATTGCTGCACTGCATCCCTGCTAGGTCCGGCTGGCATATACAGCCAGCTGAGCCCAGCTTGAGTCAGAAAGTGACCACCACCCCAGGATGTGGCAGACCCCACCCCCATCTAATCCACATATGGAATACTGATACTTAGACTGCTTTTAGCACATGGGATAGCCATATCATCTCATAAATAAAACTTAAGGCTAACATAAATGCATAAGATCACAATTTATATGGATGAAACTACTTTATATAACATCTGACAGATATTTAGAGTTTCAAAATACAAATTTAAATTAAGTACATTTTTCCAGTATAGTCGGTTATAGTCCCTGATGGAGTTTCTACCCATGGTTATATGCAGTCTCCCACTCAAACCTAAAACTTTCCCTTACCTAACTGTCAGTCCAATGTATTCTACTCACAGAAATGATTTGTAATGTTTCATTTAGACCTGGCCCCACATTTTGTTTTCAGAATCTGGATCCACTTGGCTTCACATTGCAGTAGTTTGTTCACATCGCTCCCTCTAAATCAATCATGTGTATAGTCCAAACCATTGAATTTAATTACTTATGCATTAACGCTACTACCAAGCTGCCAACTCACAGGAGTAGTCATTTTTCCGTTTGTTATAAGGTATGTATGGCCATATATCCTTTTACAAAATGGGTGTTTGGTTTTCCCCCACATAAAATACATATCATTCAAAATACAACAACTCTCGTTTGGCAGCGTACAAGATGTTTAGGGGTCCATTTTTGTCCATTAGGTAAATTGATGTATTTTCCTTGTTTGATCCAGGGGCATTGGTTTCATGTAGGGCTGCAACAACTAATCGATTATAATTAGAATCATTGGCAACGATTCTCATCATCAATTAGTTGCCACCGCTCTGCACCAGCGGGGAGGAGAGACCGCTGTGACTGCATTCACCCGCTGCCCTCCTGTACCATCGCTGCTGCCCCCCTTTCCCCCCCAAAACTTTGTAAAGGAATATCCAATCATGTGCAAGGAAAATATTGGGCAGCACGGTGGCGTAGTGGTTAGCACTTCTGCCTTGCCTGCTGCAACAAAACATCTAAAGGATAAGAAATATTTATTTTTTTTAATTACGTACGTTATGTGAACAGGAACAAACCTATAGAGGGGTTTTCTAAAATTTGACTGCAAAAGTGGAAACACTCTGTTTTCTTCAACCTGTATTTTCTTTATGGTGGTTAATTTGTTGTTCTCCACATTGTTGTTGAGGTCCGTCATTTTCAGATAGCAGTTTTCCCCTAGTGGTGCTACCGTGTTTCCCCGAAAATAAGACACTGTCTTATTTTCGGGGGAGGACTGGACGAGGTCCCGGAAGGCGGCGTGCTGTTGCCGGTCCCGGCGGATGTCGCTTCCATCATGCGGGCGTGAGCTGCGGGCATGTGGGCGGGAGCTGCGGCTGGCGCGTGGGCGGGGCGGGAGCTACGGCCGGTCTTTACACAGTTTTATGTGCAGCTACCCCGAAAGTAAGACCTAGCGGATCTCTGTAATATAAGACCTACCACCGAACTAGGTCTTATTTTCGGGGTAGGTCTTATATTGCAGAAATCCCTGAAGATAGCGCTAGGTCTTATTTTCGGGGTAGGTCTTACTTTCGGGGAAACACGGTACCTGCCCTGCTCTGGAACATCATACTTCTTCTTGGTGTGCTTCCAGGTTAGTGGCCATTTCCATTGTTGCTTTTTCTCATTTAGCTTTGTTCGAGCATTTCACATCCTTTTGTTTTTCTCAGTGGCTGTTGCCCATCCCTCAGTTGGGCTGCTTTTGGGCATCTCATATGTCTAAGGAATATTACTTTATCATCCTTTCAGGGACACAAGTAAATATGATTTTTGCACTCACCCTTCAGGGCCTGTTCACATGATATCAGGTCCTGATCAGGTGCGGATCTGCAGACGGGGTGCTACTGATCCAGTGCGTTTTTGATGCGTTCCAGTTTTGCAGGAGTGGGGCTGTCAGTATGTTAGCTGCAGTGCGTTTTTGACGTGTTTTTATGTGTTTTGCGTTTCCAGTCCGTTTCCTGACCGTACAAAATGTGACATGCAGTATTTTTTTCTGTCGTAACCTGAACAGTGCGCACGTGAGAACTGTAGCCCATAAAACGCATTGGGATGCATTTTTAGTGCAGGAGCGTACGGATCAGGTCAGCACAGAAAACGGACGTCGTGTGAACAGGCCCTCAATCTTTCTCTTAAAATGCATTGAGAGACACAGCTCTCACCCCTCTGTGTTTGTTGGCCTTATGTACTGCCTGCTCAACAAAACTAAAGCATGGTGGTTGCAGGCAGGGTTATGTGGGAGCTGGCTTAACCTTTTTTTTTTTTTGCCAGTGCCAAACTTGAAGGTGGCAGTATAACCCATTTGTCCAAGCATATGTACAGTCCTGTGTCCCTCAGTGGACTTAGGATTTTTATACTTACAGTAAAATTGTGTGTGTGTCAGTCCCACACCCCAACAAACCTTACGGATGGACATGTGGCAGTGCACTCGCATGTTTTGCAGTGCTCTGTCAAAAATGCTGCATGCACCAGAAAAATACTCCCCTTCCTATGTGCCTTTTCATTAATAACGGTGGTCCCCAATATATGGCCTGTTTGTTGCTGTAGGTTGGCTCCAGCAATAAGAATTCACTGCTTAAGAGGAGTGGCACCAGACATGGAGCCTACAAGTTAAGTGTTCCGCAAATACCAATTATGGCACACAATTTCCCATTGCCACAGGTAGGGGCGTATCTGCCGCGAGGCAAACAAGGCGTTTGCCTCGGGCGGCAGATTCCCAGGGAGCGGCAAAAATGCCGCCCCCCAAAACATTTAGGCAGTCGGTGTACGATCAAAAGTTCCCGGGCTGCACAGAAACCGGCAGCCTTGCGGGGAGGAAGCGGCGGGCGGTAGAGCAGGAGGAGACAGAAACGGAGCGGCAGGAGGCAGGGGGCGGGGATGGAAGAGGCCGAGTGAAGACGGAGCGGCAGGAAGCAGTGGGCGGACACAGAGAAGATGGGGGGCCGAGATCGAAGAAACGGGTGAAGACGGAGGAGGCGGAGCGCCGAAAACTGCAACAGAGGAGGCAAGGACAGAGACTGGTCCGCGATGGACGAGGCGGGAAGCGTCGCCCAGGCTCCAGTCGGAGGGAAGAAGCTGAGACGATTTGGCACCGAGGCAGTGGAGGAGGCTGGGTTTCCTGTGCCAGGTAGGTGGACTGTGCTGGCAGGGCCCAGCATAGGTTTTGCACAGCCCACCAAAGAGTCGCAGGTGGGCTGTGCAATACCTTTTGGTGGGCTTTGCAGGAACTGTGGGACTTTTCATGATCCTTAGGGGGCTCTGCAGCCTGCAAAGCCCACCACAGAACTTGCACAGCTCCCCTGAGATCCAGCAGACTGCAGGGTTTCAGGGGGTCTCTGCAGGAACTGTGGGGGGCTTTGCATGATCCGTAGGGGGCTCTGCAGCCTAGAAAGCACACCACAGATCTTGCACAGCCCCCCTGAGATGCAGCGGACTGCAGGGTTTTAGGGGGTCTCTGTAGTAACTGTGGGGGGCTTTGCATGATCCGTAGGGGGCTCTGCAGCCTGCAAAGCCCACCACAGATCTTGCACAGCCCCCCTGAGATCCATCAGACTGCAGGGTCTCAGGGGGTCTCTGCAGGACCTGTGGAGGGCTTTGCCGGGTCTCAGGGGGGCTTTGCAGGAACTGTGGGGGACTTTTCATGATCCTTAGGTGGCTCTGCAGCCTGCAAAGCCCACCGCAGAACTTGCACAGCTCCCCTGAGATCCAGCAGACTGCATGGTTTCAGGGGGTCTCTGCAGAAACTGTGGGGGGCTTTGCATGATCCGTAGGTGTCTCTGCAGCCTGCAAAGCACACCATAGATCTTGCACAGCCCCCCTGAGATGCAGCAGACTGCAGGGTCTCAGGGGGTCTCTGCAGTAACTGTGGGGGGCTTTGCATGATCCGTAGGGGGCTCTGCAGCCTGCAAAGCCCACCACAGATCTCGCACAGCAGCCTGCAAAGCCCACCACAGATCTTGCACAGCCCCCCTGAGATCCAGCAGACTGCAGGGTCTCAGGAGGTCTCTTCAGGACCTGTGGAGGGCTTTGCCGGGTCTCAGGGGGGCTTTGCAGGATCTGTGGTGGGCTCTGCTGGGTCTATGGTGGGCAGAGCCCATTACAGATCCTGCACAGCCCCCCTGAGATCCAGCAGACTGCGGGTGCCACAGGGGGTCTGTGCAGAATCTGTGGGGGGCTTTGCAGGGTCTCAGGGGGCTGTGCAGGATCTGTGGTGGGCTCTGCCCACCATAGACCTCACAGAGCTCACCACAAATCCTGCAAAGCCCCCATGAGACCACAGCTTTCCTGCAACGCTAATAGCGTAAAATAGCGTAAAAGGTGGATACAGCGTGTGTACTGTATCCAGCATCTGACAGGTTATTCACAAAGTATAGGAAGGGGTGGGGGAAATGTAGTGTTTATGGGGGGGAGGGGGCGCCCGAGTTTTGCCTTGCCTAGGGCAGCTCCAAACCAGAATACACCACTGGCCACAGGGACACCATTCCTCCCATTGACAGAGGCATTATTTTGACCACGGGCATTTATTACTTCCTCTGACCACTGACGCAGGAGGATTTATTACTCTCACTTTCCACTGACACAGAAGTATT
>NW_017306345.1:1411905-1432668 GCF_000935625.1 Nanorana parkeri | reverse complement strand
TTTTTTTTTTTTTTTTACTCCCGCTGACCAGTGATTGTAGGGGTATTTTTGACAACCACTGACCCCCAGTGAAGGGGTATGTGTGATGAACTGTGAAGTGGCCCTTTGTTAACAAATTTTAGGAATCCCTGATTAATAGCCACCATCTTCTCCACATAATATATGTAAGGAATTAGTGGTAACAGTCTATTTTAGTTGCTTTACACACTTCGGTAAATAAACCGTCCACTTCGTCTTTATTTTTGTATTTATCCCACCATCCTCTACATTAATAGAAGCTATAACATGCTTTTGAGTTGGAGGGCCACAATTTGGTTCTTGCCCAGGGCCCAGTTTATCCAAATCTGTCCCAGAATGCTATATATTAATGCTTGTCATAAAGCACCTTAAGGCCCTGAAGCTTCTGCAAAAAATTATTGCATTCAATTTTTTACGACCATTTCTTGGTTCTTTTTAACCCTGATCATTGCACGTGTAAAAGGTTTGATATCTAAACCTAAACAAAAAAGCTGATCCAAACAAATCAAGATTCCAGCATGTTACAGCTTTTAATAGTAAAAAAATAAATACATCAAACATGTAGTGCAAATATGCAGGCGAGATGGATATCTACAGGTGAAACTCGAATAATTAGAATATCGTGCAAAAGTAATTGCAGTAAGTTCTGCAAACGGGGCCCAAACCAAGTACTGAGTACATATGCATGCTTGTACTTTTCAGAGGTCCGATATTGTTCTATGTACAATCCTTGTTTTATTGATTGGATGTAATAATCTACTTTTTTGAGGTTGTGGATTTGGGGTTCTTGGGGTTTTCATGAGCTGTAAGCCATAATCATCACAATTATGACAAATCACGGCTTGAATTATCTTGCTTTGCATGTAATGAGTCTATCTCATATATTAGTTTCACCTTTTAAGTTGCATTAGTGAAATAAATGAACTTTGCACGATATTCTAATCGAGTTTCACCTGTATATTGCTTGCTAGTTCATCCCTGTTTCCAAGTAAAAAACAGCAGCAACCATTTTAATTTGTCCTTGGAGAGTGCCTTAAAGTGACACTAAACTCAGGAGTTAAATCTTAAATACGTTCAAGTACCTTAACTAATAACAAAAATGTACCTTATTTGTGTATCACTCGGCTGTAGATCCTCAAATCATATCTGAATTCATGCCGACGCTGTCCTTCCTTCTGGAGGGACTACCTTTGTTCACCATGGTCCCTGTGTGTTGTAAAGTAGCCACCCTGTGTACATTACGGAAGCGAGCTTGGAGTGGTAGCTGCTTCACAACACACACATGGGGAACACAGAAGGAAGGACAGTCTCGACACCAATTCAGAGATGATTTGAGGATCTACACCTGATTGATGTACACATAAGATACGTTTGTGTTTAATAGGGTACGTGAATGAATATTACATTTTATCACCCATGAATTTAGTGTCACTTTAAGTGTATAAAACCAGTAGGTAGTTGCTTTTAATGATAAAGGTCATGCAGATTACATTTTAATTGTAGACATCAGGCAGTACATCTCTCTTGGTACACTTGTTACATGTTTCTCTGAAGAAAGCTCATTGTCATTCTGTAATAAAATTCACTTAAAGGTAAACCCCTCTCCACTTTAGCTGATTTGTTTGCTAGCACCTGTGTCCGTATATGTGTTGGCAAGGAGGAGGGTAGGAAAATGAAAAGCAGATGGCTAGGTTTAGCAGCTGTCACTATACTGTCTGTTGTTAGATTTCCCCAGCTGCACATAGAGGGGTGTCAGAACCCCAGGGGATTTGGGGTCGTGGATGCAGCTGGTGCCTTTCATCTGCTTAAGGGCTTGTCCCTTCCAGTAAAACACATGATTGTCTCTATTATAAAGGAACAAAATAAGGGTTAGGAAAGGAATATATGTAAAATGCTTAGAAGTTTCAAATATTTTGTAAGAGATTCCATTCTTCTTTGCTGCATGCATATTTGATACATGGATTGCTTAGTTATTTTTTTTTTGTGACAAGTTAAATGTAAATGGTTTTAGCATTTTTATTGCAAATTTAGTCAAATCAAATGTGTGAAAATTGTTATTCTTATTGCCCCCCTCCAGTCTGGTGCAATCATGACCGTTCTAGCTGCTGTGTGTACAAAGATGCCTGAAGCCAAACTAGCCATCATCTTTCTTCCCATTTTCACATTTACCGCTGGGAACGTATGTACCATTTATTTATTTATTTTTTTAAACCCATTTATACTGGCTTTATTTTAGTTTTAATGAGAAAGAGAAAGGACTAATCTGAAGTTCACACATTTTCGCAGTGACCTTTTGTTGTACCGCACCAGATCAATGAAGGTCAACACTAGGACACATAGAAAAAAAAAATGTTTTCTATGTGTCCCATTCACACCATAATGTGTGTGTGATAGGCAGAGCGCTGGGATAAAATGCAAACGTGCAGTGCACTGGATCCCACAGCAGGCCGCCATACGGCAGTGCTGCTTGCCATGCAGGGACTTATTTTTTATACAAGATTTATATAGCACCAACAGTGTGCGCCGTGCTTTACAATATAAGGAAGACATTACAATACAATACAAGATGGTAAGAAGGGCCCTGCCCCTGAGGGCTTCCAATCCAAAAGGGAGGGAGCTAAATGGAGTGTACTTAAAATTGAAAAAAATTTAAACAGTAACCGCTCGGTGTGCAATAAAACGCACACTACTGGATCTGTCGCATCGGAATAGCCCATCCGCTGAAACACCGTATTTCAGCGGACAGGCTAGTGTGATTGCGCAGTTACACATCTGTGATGTATATTAAAGCTTCTGAAAGGTGCATGTTTATGAATGAATACCTGATTGGCATTCTGTTTAATAACTGGTCAGGCTGTTGTGCATGGAGGCCAGAGGGCCCTTTTTATAGCCTATATTTTACACACTCACAAATAGAGGTGCACCGAAATGGAAATTTTAAAACCGAAACAAAACCGAAATAAAAAAATTGTCAGGCCAAAACCAAAACTGAAAATGTTTTATTTAAATTTTTTAAAATCTTTTTAATATTTTATTTTTATTTATTTTTTATAAACTTTATAATTTTTTTATATTCATTTTTATTAAATATTTTTATTTTTTACATTGCTTTTAGGGGCTTTGGCTGAAATATTGGGGGTCTAAACAGACCCCTGATGTTTCCCTTTTAAAATAGAAAAAGAGATTTAGGACACAAAGTCCTCTATCTCTTTTTCTATGTCCCCTTTTTCTGTTATCAATGAACAGGAATCCTCTGAGTGTTCCTGTTCATTGATAACATGAGGACATGGTATGTTTACTATACCTACAACTATGAATGAACATGAGGTGATGTAACTCACCTCCCATTCATTTATAATTGAGGATATAGTACACATACCACGTCCTCAATGATCTACACTCACTGATCACTGAGTGTGTGTACCTTGCTCTCCTCTCTGACACGCTGTCACAGGAGGCTGATCGAGCGCAGCAGGAGGAGAGCTCAGCCTCCTGTGACATCGCTGGCTGTCTCCGCCCACACACCGCTCTGCCGGACTGTGATAGGCGGCTGAGCGCTGTGGGAGGAGAGCTCAGCCTCCTGTGACGGTGCTGGCTGTCTCCGCCCACACACCGCTCTGCCGCACCGTGATAGGCGGCTGAGCGGTGTGGGAGGAGAGACGCCGGCCGCTCACAGCGCTCTCGTCCTGCAGCGCTCGGCCGGCTGTCACTTTCTTTTCTCCCCGCTGGAACACAGAGCAGCGCCCAGCGGGGAGAAAAGAAACCAGGGATGCGCCGATATATATCGGCCGAAACATGGCTCTTTCAGCATTATGCCAAAAGTGCCATTTTCGTCCGATGTGTTTTCGCCGGCCGATATATCGGTGCATCCCTACTTACAACACCGGCAAACTGATATTTTCACTGTGTGACCAGCCTATTGCTACACAGCAGTCTTCCAAACTGTACTGGCTTATGCAAGGCACAGATGTAATGAGTGATGCATTCACCCAAGTCCTGAAGAACTTTACCAGTATAGTGAAGGATGAAGCAATAACTGCTACCAGTCGCACCTTATTTAATCTATTTTGGGTGCAGTTGGGGTTTAACACTTGTAATATGTTGGAGCTCACGTTAATAGAAACAATAAAATGATGAAAAATGTTCCCAGTAATAGCAGCATTGTATTGCATTTTAAAAGCATTCTTATTCACTCATATATTATGTGGCTGAATTCTTTTGCAGGCTCTCAAGGCTATCCTTGCCTTAGATTCAGTTGGCCTGATCTTGGGCTGGAGGTTTTTTGACCATGCAGCACATCTTGGTGGAGCTCTGTTTGGAATGTGAGTAGTTGACGCCAGCATCCCCTCCTTTTGTGTCTTGACTTTGGTTTTTCTTTCATACTGTGTTTTGCTTTTAAATTAAAGACAAATCTAACCAGTACATTTTTACTTCATTCATTATGCTGAACCTGTTAGTGTCAGCTGCTTCCGGTTCCTCTGGGGCCACAGTGACTTAGTGGCTGATTTTAGTGGTTCATACTGCTCATCTGGCCATTATTGCTTTAGTATGTAGTAGGGTTTAGGAAAGTGTGCCCGGCTTCCACTTTGCTGCTCTTGCTAACGTGTTCATTTTTTTAAGCTAAACCCTATACACCTTTTAAAAGGAGCCATTTAATTCAGTCATTTACTGCTTAGTAAGTATATTTTAACTACAGCTAGTGTAAGAACCTGAATATTGTTTTTTAATTTAGCTTTTTGTAATCTCTCAGCAACTGGGGTCAGACTGGAAGAGGGAGGGACAGTATGTTGATGGGTCAGGTTTTACTGTCTAGCCTTGTCTCAGAGCAGAGCGATGACCTCGCCTGTGGCAATATTTCCTTTATTGTCTAATCAGCAGGCTGCGGTTGGTCAGTAACCAAGAATAAAGGGAACATTTCAGGATAGAAATTTAGGTGCTATCATTGCTGATATGTTTTATGAAGCTGTGTTTTCACGCAACCCACCCCAGATGCCATGGTGAATGGGAGAAATTTCCTGCAATCATTAAGTCCTGCACAGGACATGTAATTCACCATGCCTGCAATCATCATTTTTTGAGAGGCTGAGGAGGCAAAGCAGTGCTGCATTGTAGCGATCCCTGGCTAATCATTGTTGAGCCGTATAATAATATGGACATTGACAGTGTATTGTAGGTACCGAGTTTGTTGCTGCCATCTGCTGGTCATTAGCAGGCATTGCAGGGTTTAGCTCAGCAGGACGTTGTGAGAAAAACCTGCTTCCATCTTCCTAACCCTCAAGCCAGGGACATTACTTATCTGTAGGTGGCTACAATGCTTGTTAACAGGATTGTCATTGTGCATGTGTTGAATGCTGCAAAGTTTAGTTGCCTTTAAATTCTGCAGTGAATGCACTTTCCTACCTTGTTTTCTGTTATAATTGTTTATTGTATGTAATGCTCTCTGTATGGATACATTTGTATTCATATTCAGTTTTGTGTCAATTTAAGTTTCACAACATAAAAAAAATCATTCATCAAATGTATTTAAGCTAAGCCTAGCTGTGTATAGAGCTGCATTCTGCAATGTGGAGGTCTCGAGACATGACACTTCATCAAGCACACTGTTGAAAGCTTTTTCATTACCACAGCTGATCACCTTAGTGGGTTGAGCAGTCTGTAATAAACAAAGTGTGCATTATGGACAAGAGCAAGGTATCCATTAAATCCCTCTTCCCCTCTGGCACTGATTTGTGCAAGCACAGTTGACAGAGCTAGGCCGGTTTAACCCTAGTCTGAGATGCTTGAAGCTGCCTGACCTTTTACTCAATGAGAGCTGGAATGCTGGACCTGCCTGCTTAACCATTTTGTGACTGCAATGTGCCTCTTTACATCCTCATCACCACGCAACATTCTTTACCATTGCAGTAAATGTGCACCTGTGTGTGTTTCTAGTCAGTCATTTTAATTGATGCTTCTACATTTGGTTGTCAGCGGGTCAATTGTACCTTGCTGAGAGATGAAGAGCTTGAGATCAAGGACAGTTGTGCAACCTGCAGTGTATTTTTTCCTAATGAAATGCTGTTTTTATTGTAAGAGCTGCAAATCCAACTAAAGTTGGTTTGGCTATAAAGGACCTTGAAGATAAAGGTGGCTTAAAGATGACATGCACCATAGTAATAAATTAGCAGGAAGATGTCTGTTTATGGAATAAATTGGAAAATAATTACCACATAGAAGTATTCATGGAATGAAGCAGAGAAGAAAGATCTTTGATCATTTTTGTGTACCTCCATCCATACTTGGACTCCCATTCTCAAAGAGTAAGAACAGTGGAATTGCATAGAACTGTGAATTACATATCTATGAAAATCTGCGCTCCTTTTCTTGGTGTATATACAGGATCAAGTTGTAGTGATTAGAGTTTTACTTCTCATAAGCTTGTAGTGTGGTGTACAAGTACTGAAACATCTTTTCTTTCTTGCATATTTACAGCTGGTACGCCTTATACGGACACGAGCTCATCTGGAAAAAGAGGGAGCCTTTTGTAAAAATGTGGCATGACTTCCGGAGCAAGCCCCCAAGAAATGGAGGATCTTGACTTTAAGCATTAAGCAAGGACAAACATATAATCGCAGTCCCTTAAGGTGCAGGCCACATGACTGATGGCATCTTTAGAACTTCAGCATTTTGACACTTGATGTGACAAGTTGCTATAATTTGATGATGTTTAAAATACAGTAAATATGTCATGTATAGTGAATGTTCAGTGACCATCTGTACTACGGAAGTATGTTGAACATCTTATCTAAATTATTTATTTTTTACTTCTTTGCAAATTCATCATCCCTAAAATTGCAGGGAACCAGTTGTGTTCAAGAGCAAAAAAAAACAATTTGATATTTGTCATGTGCCCTTGTCCTCCGTGATTTTAAAGTTAACCTGTTAAGAGGCAAATAGGGGGACTGTTTTTGATGATCTTATTAGTTGCTTGGCTGTTCTGACCCACCAAGCTTAGTACAATGAGTCACTGAGCTGGGACCAGCAACAAGTTTGCAGATGAGGGAAGTCAAAGGAAAGTCAGAAGTCCTGAGGTACACTCTTATTTCAAGCAAGTTGACTCAAAATATTAAAGCAAAAGGGTAGCCATGACAGCCAGGCAGCTATCATTTTCAAAAGAAGAGCTCGGTAAGTGCAGCCTCCACGAGTCTCATGTTACAAGTTTGCTTTAAGCCATGGTTTGCACAATATAAAACACCATACTACAACAAGAAGGTATACAGTTTACATTGCATTTTTTTTTTTTTTAATTTGGTTGATGTTGTCTGTCAACATTTTTACTGAAGAAAAAATGTCTGAGCTTTTTTCCATACCAAAATTAGTTCAATATTGATATACACTTTTCCTATGAGCCTTAATTGCAATAAATATTCTTTTATCTATTAAATGTAAAGAATGTTTCATTCCTTTTCTTTAATTGTTTATTTCATCTGAATTTACATATCCATTCAAGCTTCAAATGGGCATACATTCATAGTTGCTCAGTGCTTTTTTGTTTTTGTTATTGCAATTATTTATTAACCTCACATTTGTACAATAATTTAAAGCGTCTTCTATGGACTTTTTGGGGTACTGGGGTTTTTCGCCGTTTTACGGATGCACGCAATTTTTTATTTTTTTTAATATAAAATTTTTATTATTTTTACAAAAAACCATAAACAACATATTTTAACATACAGTGTGTTACATACTTATAATTATAATCAAATTTCAAATACAGTTTAATGATTTTTAAAAACAAAACACACAGAAAAAAAAACAACAAAAACATACAAAAATTTACACTACACTACCATATAAGGGGATTCCGGCAACCTTTAATATTCCTTCAATACAATCCTATTCTAGAGCACTTCAAAATAGCACTGTGTATTATCCCAACCCCTAGTCCATCTATTCTATTACTATACAACCCCTCTATCCTATATCCTCCATATATCTCAAGGATTTTTTAAACTCAATCCATTGTTGCCAGGTACTTTCAAATTGTTTATACGTATCCCTCCGTATTGATGTCATTTCCTCCATCAGTCGATAATCTATTCTTTTAAACCACTCTCTCATAGATGGAATAATACTTTTGTTCCAATAGAGTGGAATCATCATTTTAGCTGCGTTAAGTAGTGGGCGCAATAATGATATTTTATAGGCTGCAGTCCACAAGTCCGTTAGATTGAAAAGACATACCATCGGCTCCAAGGGCAATACAATTGTTGTAATCTCTTCAATCAATTCTATTACCCGTGACCAGAAAGGTTGGAGTTTGGGACTGCGTCCGTAGACAACAACAGGATGGAATTTGGGAGTAATGAGTAAATAGGCCCTCTGGGTACTATCCCTCGCCTCCCTGCCAGGTATAAATCCCGTTTGGTCATTTGTTATTACCTGTGGCAGTAGGCCACTAAGTCTAGTTGCTAATACTTTGGCATAGATTTTAATATCCGTATTAAGTAATGAGATTGGCCTATAACTACTGCAGATGGTTGGGTCTTTGCCCGGTTTGGGAAACATGGCTATATATGCATGTAATGTTTGATGGATTTGGGAGGGAGCCATTCATAAATGAATTAAAGTACTCGCCTAAGTAGGGAAGAAGCACATGTTGGAATGTTTTATAATATAAGGCCGTGAAGCAGTCAGGTCCTGAGCTTTTCCCAGTGGCCAATCCGGTGATAACCTGTTGTATTTCTTCCGTACTTATGGGAGATTCCAATTCATCCATATGTAATTTGGACAGAGAGGGAAGAGGTGTTGCAGTTAAATATTTTTGGATATGCTCCATATGTTGGTCCTTAATTTGGGTAGTGGCGTCAGTTCTCACATTATATAAACTAGAATAATAATCTTTAAAGACGTTAGATATCTCTGATGTCACGTTTACCATAACGTCTTGTTTGTTTTTTATTTTGTCCACAAAATTTGAGTTTTGCCTAGCTTTCAATAATTTCGCCAGATGTTTCCCGGGTCTATCTCCCAATTCATAAGAGTATTGGTTGAGATAATTCAGGGATCTCTGATATTTAAAAGACAATTCCTCTTTAAGATCTACCCTCGCTCTTGTTAATTCTGCTAGTACCTGAGGTGTCTGTGCTCTTTTATGGTTCCCTTCTAGTGTGGCCACCCTTGTTAGGAGCTCTGTTATTCTGCCCGTTTTTCCCTTCTTTATACGTGCCCCGTGAGATAAGAGCTCCTCTAATTGTGGCCTTATGTGCCTCCCAGACCATACCCGGTAAAGTACCTTTCTTTGTATTTTCATTAAAGTAATTAATTAGATCTCTCGTTATATCTCCCACTACCTTCTTATCGCATCAGGGCCTCATTTAATCTCCACATACCCGCTATATGGGATCGCCCTGTTGATGTATCAAAAGCGGGGTCCATATGTACGTTAAGGTCTCCTGCCATTATTACTATACCTTCTTGGTATTCCGCTAGCAGCCGTAGCGTTTTACCGAGGAACATTA
The DNA here is from genome assembly GCF_000935625.1 of Nanorana parkeri. NCBI lineage: Eukaryota > Metazoa > Chordata > Amphibia > Anura > Dicroglossidae > Nanorana > Nanorana parkeri. The sequence goes on along the minus strand of NW_017306345.1, from coordinate 1,423,150 downwards.
TCGTTTTCTTATTAGGGGCATATATTGAGGCCAGTGTCACTACCTGATTATCTATTGTTCCTTTAACAAAAAGGTATCTCCCATCTTGGTCTATCACTGGACGTACATTTAAAATTAACATTTTTATGAATGCCGATCGCCACCCCCCTTGAGTAATTTGAGTCTGTGCTATTAGGCAGGTCGGAAATCCCCACCTATAAGGGATACCTGCAGCTTGAAGGATTTCCAAAAGTGGACGCATGGCCCTGCGGCGTGCAAGAGTCTCTCGGGCCAGATCCGGGAAGATCTGCAGCCGTGTTCCATCAAACTCCACCGGTGGTTGCTCCCGCAGTTTCCGCATTATGTTCTCTTTCTCTATATGATGATGGAAACGACATAATACGTCCCGTGGGATCTCAGCTGCCATGCTGCGTGGACGCGGTACCCGATGTATGAGGTCAAACTTGATTGGGGTAGCTGGTATTTGTCCCGTTACTTTATTAAACATATTCCTTAATGCCTCTGTCAATTCCAGATCCGTTATCGCCTCAGGCAGCCCCCGGACCCTCATATTATTCCTGCGGCCCCTGTTTTCCTGATCTTCTAAGCGATAAGAGGTAGCCCTTTGGGTCTTATTTATGGAGTATATCTGCGCCTGGAGGGTCCTAATTGCCACTGACTGAGAATCTAGTCTTGACTCCCCTTCTTCCACTCTGTTTAACAGTTGTTTCATCTCACCCCTTATAGCTTCCATATCAGATTTCATTGATTGTTCCAGGTGAGCAAACATATCGATTAGCTCGTTTTTTGTAGGGAGGGTTTTCACCATTTCCTCTATCGGTAATAATATGGAATGGTCCAACTCACCCCCTTGCTCCTGCCCAAGAGCTGAAGAATCCATTGACTTCTGGCGTGGAGATTGCCCGGGGGAGAGACTTGTACGAGCCGCTGACCCCTGTACTCTGCTCAGAGTCTCAGCCGACAAGTAACGTTGCAGCGGGCTCATAGCTGGAACTTTCAGCGCCCCCTGTTTCCCAGTCTTCTTCCGATTCATCTTTGCGGTCAGGTCTCTGCAAGCGACTGCCGCTGGATCCGCCGAGTAGGTGCCGTCTCCAGGCCGTTTAGAAGCCAGTATGTGTGGGCAGTGTGTGGGCGGGTGGCGCGTAGCTGTTCGTGCTAGACGCACTCAGCCGCCATCAGCTTCCGGACACGCCCCCCCGTCACTCGGTCACCTGATCATCCCGTCTATCCCTGATCTAGGGTAAGGAGCTCCTATTCTGGTTCGCACGCAATTTGTAACCTGGGCATGTTGGGTATCGTTTTACTCGTCGTAACCTCATCTTTTATATTTCATTAAAAAAATGGGTATTTTGTTGTGTTTTGGGGCATTTAATTAAATTTTTCACTAAATATTGGGGTTTAATAAGGAGTTGCGCTAATATTGCGCAACATAAAAATTTGCAACTACCACCATTTTATTCTATAGGGTCTTGGCATTCAGAAAATATATAATGTTGGGGGGTTTTAAGTAATTTTCAGGCCTAAAATGTGGAATATAACATGGGTACAAAAAATGAAAAAAAGGCCTCAGTCATGAAGGGGTTAAAGGCTCAGGAACCCTTTGCAGGTGTTATGGCTTAATTAGCTGATTAGAGTGGGACACTTTGAGCCTAGAATATTGCACCTTTTCACAATATTCTCATTTTCTGAGATTGTGGATTTGGGGTTTTCATGAGCTGTAAGCCATAATCATCACAATTATGACAAATCACGGCTTGAACTATCTTGCTTTGCATGTAATGAGTCTATCTCATATATTAGTTTGACCTTTTAAGTTGCATTAGTGAAATAAATGAACTTTTGCACGATATTCAAATTATTTGAGTTTCACCTGTATTTAGTTTATAGTGAAATTATGAATCAGGGAAACCTGTCATGAGGGAAACTTTTAGGCTGCCATTGCTGACATCTGAAAATGCTATTGGCTTGACTGTCGGTGTGATGCTTTTGCATTTCTTTACTGTACATTACAGCACAAAGGATGATATTCAGAAACACTGGGGGGAATTTATCAAATCTGGAGCAGCCAAAATCTAGAATAGTTTGCCATCGTAACCAGTCAGGTTCTCTCTTTCATTGTTAAAGCTAACTGAAAAGACTGAATAGTTAAGGTGATTGGTTGATATGGCTGTCTGCCATATATAGTTTTGATATACCCACTCTCCCAGCAAGCCTTAGTTTTTTCCCCTCTTGTCCTTTTGGAGATGTACATAGTCTTTATGCTCTGAGAGAACAAACTTTTTTTTTTTTCCTCCCAGATTATTTTTTTTCTAACAAGTTTCTACAGTTGTAGATACCTTTTTTTTTTATATAGCTCATTTTGCAGATCTTTTCATTCTCAGCATAGCCTTGGACCCAGACACCACTGGGAAGAAGTGGGGCTGGCCTGTAATGTACCCTTGTGCACTGGACACTGTGTTGGGCAACTACCCCCTCACTATCATAGGTGCAACACGGGTGGGAGTCACAGGGTGTGTTACAGGTCCAGTTCACACCTGGGTGGGTCCCCTTTCCATGAAGACTCCTGCAGGATGTGAAGGAAATTGTACCAACAGTGCTAAGTCGGGGCCTTTTGGCCTTTATTTGTAGGCCCTGGGTGTTCCCGTACACTCTGCCACTTCACCCTAAGAGGTTACTGCAGATCCCCTGGCTGTGACACATTGTCGTGGAAAAGTAGCTGGTGAAGCGCAACTCCATTTTAAATTTGGCACCATTTACTCTGACTCACAGGCCACGAGCTTTGCCGAGTCTGCATTTGAAAGATTGTTCTGTGCATGCGCGTGCCATTTTCCAGAAAGCAAAACAGATGACAAACGCACTCATCAATTCGTCAGCAGCTTTACAGTAAGGTGCACACGGAATGGGCTTTAAACATTTTGTGTGCACCTTACTGTAAAGCTGGTGATGAATTGATGAGTGCGTTTGTCATCTGTTTTGCTTGACTGTTTTGGTGCAGTGATGCATGGGGGGTCTCAGCTGCCATTGGGATGTGCGGGATCCCTTGTGCGTCTCTGTGCCTTTAGGGGGGTTGGGCTTCCTCCTGACAAACCTGCACCCAATTGTATCTTCTGCCCCATGTGCTCCAAGATGGAGGCTCTGATAGATTAGAGTTAGGACCACACTATAAGAGGTGCCTTGGCGTGGCTGTGCGGCTTTCACATTTTCTGCAGAAGACTTGTATCCAAACCTCTGTTTTTAACCTTAGTGTGAGACAAGTTTTTTTTTACATGCTAGCTTGTGAGTGTGCCAGGAAAACTTTTTGCTATTTTCCAGAAAGCACACAGCCAACTCCCTGATTCCCACCAGCTGCACAGGCCCCACCACACCATGATCCTCTAGGACAGTTAGTTATTCTGGCTTTGGTGAACATCAAGGATACCTACTTGATTCTGTTGAACAAGTAAGCATCCTTGTTCAACAGAATGCTTTCTGCATTCAACGGAATGCTTTCTTTATTCTGGAGTGGCAACAAAACATTACCAATTCATCAGTCTGCCATTTGATTTACACACTGCACCACCGGTGCTAACCCCTGTATTTGCGTTGCTTCATTTACGGCAAATACCCATAGTGGGTTATCCTGGTGACCCTCTGCTAAGGGAACAGTCGGCACAGGCTTTTCCAATCGATATCCAACAGACTGTTAAAATACTGCAGAAAGTATGAGTGGATGCTGAACCTCTAGAGGTCTGCGTTGGCACTGACTCATTGATTGGATTATCTGGGCCTCTTTCTAGACCCATCTCTGTCCAGGGTCTTCCTTCCATGGGAAAAGATCAATACCCTTCATGCTTATGTTCAGAAACTTCAATACACCCTCTGTTTCTGCACGAGCAGAATGGTAGATGTCTTTGGGGCAGTCCAATATGTCCAACTTCACTCCAGACATTTACTGGCTTTGTGAGTCAGTAATCCAGCCCTGGAGTTGGGGAAGTTCTTCTTGCCTCTCCGCTGGAGGGTCATACCTACAGATGCCAGTCGTGCTGATGAGTCCTGGACTTTCTATCGGTCCACCAGCAGGTCACAGAAATTAAATTTAGTCTTCACCAGATACTGGCCTGCTTGGAGGGTATTCAGAGCTCACAGTGGCTCAGCATTTTGCCTGTGTGCTCATACACATTTCTGCTGCTCCTTCTACCAGTTGTCCTGATCCTGCTGCCTGAACTTTTTTCCTGTGTACCTTATCCACAACTTCCTGATGCCTGTACCTACTTATGTGTAACTGATTTCCATTCTGGCCCTATTCCTGACCCATCTTTTCCAAGGTTCCTTAGTTAAAGGAGAACTATGGGGTTAAGGCTTTTCCCCATAGTTCTCCTTAGGGTAACGGGAGGACACAAACTAGCGTCCTCCCGTCACCCTAGGCTCAGTATACCGCGAGCTTCAGCAGATGCCGGCAATTGTGCTGGATCTGCCCAGCTGCGTGACTGACAGCTGGCTCTGCCTATCTAGAGCCAGAGCCAGCTGTACCCGCCCCCTCCCCCGTCTGTTCCGCCAGTCAGCGCTGGAGGATCAGAGCGGGGAGGGGGGAATCCATCCCCTCCCCTGTCACGGCAGAGAGCCGTGACAGGATCGAGAGGTGAGCGAACGCCGGTATGTGTTCGCTCACCTCCCGATCTACTGAGCCGACCTGTGACAGTTACATTGTCAGAGGTCGGCTAGAACTATGAGGTGAGTGAAAAGCACTCACCTCATAGTTCTCCTTTAAGTAGTTTTCACAGCTTATGTGTGTTCACTGGAAAAGGAGAAAAGGATTTTACAAGTTAGACAAAAATCCTATTTTTGTGTAGTTTCCTTTTTTTGGGTCTACATTGCAGTCATGCCCCTTTTAGGTTTATTGGCCTTATGTACTGCTTGCTCGCAAAACTGAGGTGTGGTTATATGGGGGCTGGCCTTATATCTTACATCCGTATATCTGGTTGCCAGTGTCCAAACCTCCTGTAGGTGACAACATATAACCCAAATGTCTAAGAATAACTACATTCCTGTGTCCCTCACTGGACTCCAAGATGTAAGTATTGAAAAACGTATGATCTTTAACGTTATGAAAAATCAACACATTTTATTCAGTCTGGGGCAGACCACTCCCTGTCAGTGACACAAAGACAATCAGAGTCTTACATTTAATAGCCTTGCATCCACAAAGAGGGACTAGGAATGTCTAACATCAGTGGGAGGTAAAAGATAATATCAGTGGTGATAACTGATATCAATGGGTTTAATTTATGCCGTGGACAGGCACAGCCCCTGCAGTTGTTGCTGCAGCTTGCTTCTGTAGTTGCCCCATTTATTGACAGACACCAGAGACCGTGCACACAATAATTTTGCAAAGCACATTAACCTTGGTTCACACCTAGGTGTTTTTGAGCAGTAGAAAAGGCGCTTTTAAACACCCAACACATGAAATCCTACAATTTTTAATGGCCCCTGTTCACACCTCAGCAGGAAAAGGCCAAACAAAGTTTCTTTTGGTAGTTTCAAGCAGGAGGTTTTCCCTCAATAGACTTCAATAGAAAAACACCAGGAAACATGTGGCAGAAGCATGTTGCGCATTTGTAATGCTTATTTTTGTGTGTTTGTCCATTGACTGCAATGTTTCTTCAGCTGCCAGTCAAAACGCACATCTTCATGTCCGCGTGTAGAAGTGTGCCAAAAGCATATAAACTTGCAAATAACCGCATGCTGAACCCACGCATACAAATGCGCAAAAACAATGCTGCCTTGGAGTGAACTAGGGCTTACTGTCATGTCTGTGTGACAAGGATATAATTCAGTACATCATCATCATGTAGCTATTACATCAAGTTTGCACATGGACGGATAGAGATGCTTTGCCCCTGAACATACCAAGAGAGAACATGTAGATATGGCAAAGAAAAGTCACCAGCATCTGAATCAACTTGAAGTTCTCATAAAACTGCATGGGCAGTGCTTGATTGACACTTTAAACAAAAGCGAAGAGAGAACGCTCAGATCTGATGCAGTAGAAAATACATTATTATAGATAATGATAAATATAACCAGAAAACTCAGGAAGAAGGTTGTGAGATGTCGCTGGGCTCCAGCTGCTGTTGCAACCTGTATTTTAGTCCTATTATTAGAGTTCCCACAGCTGTGATCTCCTCAATCATAACCTCTCACTCAGTGGTATTGGGTGGCTGTACCTGCACTAACTCAGAACTTCAGAGGATAATGTAGGAGATCACACTCTCCCCTATATAAACGTATGATGCTGACAGGCTTGAGGAAGGCGGCTTTGTCCCCGAAATGCATAGCCATAGATACCAGTAAACTATTTTGGACTCTGAGCTCTCATGTACAATGCACAGTAAATGTGGGAGTTCCCTACACTTCTACACCATGGCTGACCAGCAGACAGGATGCTGGATACAAGCTTTCTTCTTTCATATGCAATGTGAGTGCATTATGTACCGTGTTTCCCCGAAAATAAGACACTGTCTTATTTTTTTTTTTGCACGAAATAAGACACTAGGTCTTATTTTCGGGGGATGTCTTACCTGGCTGGGGGAGGACCGGACGAGGTCCCGGAAGGCGGCGTGCTGTTGCCGGTCCCGGCGGATGATACTCCGCTTCCATCGTGCGTGCGGGCGTGTGGGCGGGGCGGGAGCTGCGGCCGATCTTTAGATTCAAAATTCAGTTTATGTGCCGCTACCCCGAAAGTAAGACCTAGCGGATTTCTGTAATATAAGACCTACCACCGAACTAGGTCTTATTTTCGGGGTAGGTCTTATATTACAGAAATCCCCGAAGATAGCGCTAGGTCTTACTTTCGGAGTAGGTCTTACTTTCGGGGAAACACGGTATGTCTTTGGTTATTTATATTAAAGTGTGTTACGCTGCTCCAGATCCATTTGCTGTCTCCAACTACATATGAAACTCTGGGCTCTAGTAACCCATGGGACTTTCTATGTTTGGCATGCCTATGAATTTCGAAAACCTTCTACCCAAAAAGGATATTAAACCTGTTTGTTTTTCGTGTAAATGTTTGTTGTTTTTTTTAAAACAGAAATTGTGTAACTGTTTACTTATTGATTGGTGCCTTAAAGCAGAACTCCAAGCTATTTTTTCTACCCCCACACTGCAAGGATTAGGTGCACGTTTTGTCAAGCTCCTCAGGCTTGCTCTTAGACCAGTCCCTGGAGCCTCGCTTCCCCTCCACTGCAGCGGTCTAAGGCTGGCCATACACTGCTCTAATTTTCTTGTTCAAACCGCAGGCTGAAACCGTGCGGCCCCCAAAATAGTGCAAGCGCGATAATCTGGCGGATTCCGCACGTTCACGGATATTTAATAGTCGCAAATGAGCGTCATCCGCGCAAGCTAAACAGCTTTTTTGCCCCGCGCGGTCTTCCGTGAGAAAACCGTGAGGGAAACGTCCTCCCTTGATCCAAAGCTCAGTATATAGCTCACTATATACTGAGAGCGCCGCAGCCGGGACGGATCCTGTCAATACTGTCGCAATCCACCCGCCTGTCTGATTGACAGCAGGCTCTGCCTATCTAGAGGCAGAGCCAGCTGTGCCCGCCCCCTTCCCCATCCATCGCCGTATGAGCATCGCAGAGGGGAGGAGGGGGAATCCCTGCAGGGAGATGATCGGGAAAGTGAGCAAACGATGATATGTGTTCGCTCACTTCCCGATCAATAGAGCCGATCTGTGACAGTTTCATTGTCACAGGTCGGCTAGAACTATGAGGATGAGTGGAAATCACTCACCTCATGGTTCTCCTTTAAGTCCTTGAAAAGTCTCTTACACATATCCCCTGCTTCTACCTGTAATGGGGAACAATCCCTGAATCATCATAACTGTGCACCCAACTATTTACCAAACCTGGAACCTGTTTAAAAAGATAATGTAATGCCATATTGACAAACCCCTCACAAACAAAACCATGTGCACAGTTTGTCGGAATCCGCTTCAGCTGTGGCGTCTTAGTATACCGCGAGCTAGAGCTTGCGCTATACTGAGCCTAGGGTGACGGGAGGACGCTAGTTTGTGTCCTCCTGTTACCCTAAGGAGAACTATGGGGAAAAGCCTTAACCCCATAGTTCTACTTTAACCATCTTTATGACAAGGAAAGAAAAGAAATACTCTGATCAATCCATTCTCAGAGCAAGGGATAAAACCTGTTTACTCTTTATTTTTTTCCTTTGGTGACAGACTTGGAAAACTCTAAAGGTGGCCACACACTTTACAACCATTGCAAGACCCTAGTCTTGCGATGGTTGTAAAGTAATTAAAAAAATGTACGATCTGCCCATCTTGGAAAGACAGATTGTACTTGCGATCATCGCAAGCCCGCCCCCCTGAGGGGTGGTCTTCGGATGACCGCAATGCTGAACGGGCAGTGTGCGCGTGCGTCATTTGTCTCCCGAGCATCATTCAAACGGTTTTCTAGCATGCTCCTTAGACAAAAGACGTGCGACCGTACAGTAGAAACGGTCGCACGTCTTCATTCACACTGCACGATTCTCGTACGATCGCGGGATTTCCCGTGATTCTCGTACGAGAATCGTGCAGTGTATGGGCACCTTAAGGCTCCATTCACACAGGAGTGGTTGTCCACAGTGGTGTATTTTGGTTTTGTGCTGCCCTAGGCAAGACTAAACCCGAGCGCCCTCCCATCCCTAATCTAAATTAGTCCACCCCTTCCTGTTTATTACATTTTGAATAACCTGTCAGTCGCAGGATACATTGCGCATGGTTCTGACAGGTTGCGCTAACGTAGCGGGGCGCTCTAGTTCTACCTTTGCAATAGCCACCTTGTCCATTTCTGGCTTGATGGGCTCCCTAGTTCTGCAGCTACAATAACCATTCTCTCCTGCCTTGCCATGCTGTGCTAGTCTCTAGTTCTGCAGCTGCAACACCGATCATCTGCCTTAATATGCTGGGCTGTCTAATTCTGCAGTTACCCATCTTCTGCCTTTAGCGCTGGGCTCTGTAGCTTGCCCCACTCTAGAGACATAACCCGGCACGGAGCTTATAGGCTGCACTTGTGTAATGGAAGTGGTTAAGCATGATTATGACAAAATGCCTATCTCAATAGATCAATTGTAATATATATGTTAATTTGCTCTCTGCTCTTCTTTTCACTCCTTACTCAGAAATCCCCCCCTCAGATCCGAAGTACGCACTAGAAATAGGAACCAAGATGGCGCCTCCTCTTCAGACAACACACCCAAGACGAAAGATATAAACATCTTGGCAGGAAGTTATGCATAAATGGATCTAACCAATGATCAGCTAGAATATATAAACTAAAATACTTTTCTGCAATGCTACGCTTAAATATACACGAAATATACCTTGAAATGTTTGCATAGCATCATGCCTTTCCATGGTGCAGGCAGACTCCTGATGTGAAGAGGGAACTCTGATATGAAAAGGGGATCTGATTTGAAAGGGGGACTTTGATGTGAATGGAGGGGGCTCCTAATGTAAAGGGGACACTTATGTAAATGAAAATCCCCATTCTTTTGTGTTTTTGCATGGGATCCTTCCTTAAAATCCATACCAGACCCCTACCTGGGATAAGGGTCTGATATGAATTTTGGAGGAGCCACATGTCATTTTTTACATTTACAATTTAGACTGGGGTGCCTCAAGATCAGGCATATTTTTAAAAAGGTTAAGAAATGTTACCATAGAGTATACAGGGGTCTTATTTATCCATTTAATGATGTGTATGACTATGTATAAATGTTTACGTTTGCACCCATGGTTATGATGTAGGGAAATTGGGGGTTGTTTTTAGAGTTTTGCGATAACTAGGGATGCACAGATACTTTTCGAGTACCAGTGCAGATACTTGCCATTTTTATGAGATCTGTCAGGGTTGCAGCTGGGACCTGGCTCTGGCACTCCACCACTGTCCTGAAATCATTAGTCTGTATTGTTTTAGAAAAACTGTCACATGACAATAAACAAAAATGTATCAGTACTCGTACTTTTAAGTACTCGGCAAGTACCAGTACTCGTACTCGCAAAACTGGTATCTGTGCATCCCTTTATTTATAAAAACAAAATCGTACATTAAAACAGAGATGTACAAATCCCAGGAGCTCCGTGTGCTCCTTACAAATGACAGCGGCCTCCTAATTTTTGAATTTTTCTCTAGTGTAGTCTTGGAGCTCAAAAGTATCGGTACGTGTACTCGTACCGAGTACTGTACTTGGTATCTGTGCAACCCTAGTGATAACCATGTTTTATTTTTAGTGTTATGGAGAATAAAGAAATGAACAGGGTAGATATGAACACCCCCTATGTGTTGGCACAGAGGAAGTGACAGGTCCTCTTTATGACCATCAAGAGTCTATTAGACCCCTAATCTATGGACCACACAGAAGCTGATGGAGCACAGACCTGCTTCTTCCAGCCACACCAGCTAGAGAAATGACATCCTGATACTGGAGATGACAAAATCATCATTGCTTCTGGATTCAGTAACCGGAGGGAAGGTCAGACACTGCATGTGTGCTGAGCTCCCACAACACAAACCTGGTGTGGCGGTCCTGGGCCCCCATGAAAGACAGTGGGAGCCCGGGAGAGCTGCCGGTGGAGGGAGCAGTACCCTTTTTAGAGTCTGATCACATGTACAGTATGTGAAACCCCGAGTGGTGACTGAAAACTGTAATACCAAGGTCTTGTTCAAGGATCTTTACAAGGAGGTGCATATTACCCTGGTACTAAAGTAGAGCTGAAGCCAAAACCTTTTTTTTTAACAAAGGGAGGTTTATAACCATAGAGAATAATGTGATTATTTTTTTCTGTGTCAGTAGGACGACACACGCAGGACAGAAGAAATTCTGAACTGCCATCTCTTAATTGCAGCCGACCACCCTCCTCCGTCTCGATGTTCTACATTATCCCGACTCCCGAGCCCTATTCAAACATCCCGCCCTCCTTTTATCACCGCTTCCTCCCAGGTAGCTCGGCATTGGTACCACGTGACCGCGGTGGCCACGTGTCGCCGTGACGTCACTTCTGGATGTTTTGGTGAGGTGCAGCAGGAAGACTGGTGACAGTGAAGTTGTGTCCATCTCCACCATGACTAACGGTGAGAGGGGAGCTCCGGGGCCGAGGGGGGATATCCGGCTTGTAGACATGTCAGTGTGCGCTCCTACCGGCGGTCGCACACTGCTTATCATGACGAATCTGCTTCTGATCCGGAGCTGCAGCACTACTCCAGGC
>NW_017306345.1:1401304-1411712 GCF_000935625.1 Nanorana parkeri | reverse complement strand
GGGGGGGGGGGGGGTACACATAGGGGTGCTGTGTATGACAGCCTGTGCGATCTCCTGGTGGGAATTAGAGGAGAAGGGGGATCGGTTTGCCATACTGTCATGTTTCTTATAAATTAGCCAATATGGCTGTAATACACACAGGCTGATAGATGACAACACGGTTTGAGTTTTCAATGGCTCCTGATGAACTGGCCACAATTCGTACCGTGGGTGCCACCCTACCACCAGGCATCCCTCCATCAGCTGATCAAAGGAGCTAGTTGGAATATTCTCGGGCGCACAGATCTAGCAGCCGGTCGGGTATTCTGAATACAAGCAAACGGCGCACAAATCGCCCATCGACGCTCGTAAGCATTGGAAGAATTTGTTCTGTTTTTTTCATCAGCCCGCAGGTTGAAGAAAAAAAAAATAGAACTGTGTATACCCCACATAACACGGCATTCTTACGGCAGGGATCCCAGGTGTTCCTTTCAGATGTGGCCGTTGTACACGTTCAAGTAAATGACTGGGTGACAGAGGCCGAATCTGTACGCAGCAGTCTGCATATCACCGCACATTGTATGATTACCTGCGGTTTGGGATATGACTCTTCCTGGACATGTCTTTCATGTATCCAGCAAGTCATCTATCCCAGACTGCAGGTAATCATACAGTGCGGTTATATGTGGACTGCAGCATACAGATATGCGACCGCTGTTGCCCGGTCATTACCTTGAATCAGTACAGCGGCTGCATCTGAACAGGACACCTGGCATTCCTGCCACAGGAATCCATAGACTCTGGCTGCAGGAATCCCAGGGGGCCCTGTGTGAACAAAGCCTCAGGCTTCACTCACACTTGGCACATCCTCATCAGGCAGCCCGTTCTTTTCAATGTGCCGTCCTACTCCTGACATAGCAGCAAAGAAGTGCATTAAGCAGTTTGAACTGCAAGCTTCATGCGTTTTCTTTGTTTTACCATGTTTTTTTTTTCAGGTGCAGAAACGTGTGTCTTGCTTGCAACAATTGGGGACAGTGGCCGGTGGCACAAAGGAATAGCAGGGGGGATTATACTCATAAGCGTTGAAGGAATCTGTTCTATTTTCATTCAGCCCACGGGTTGAACAAAAAAAAAATTGAGCATTTCAGGCTTACTTTTGCAAAGCAATCCACTGTGGTTTTCAACCCCAAAGAGGACGTTACATTTAAAATAGCGTGCTGCGGACCCACTGACTTCAATGGACGCATTTGGCAAGTGGCACCACCTGCCAAACACGGCATGCTGCAAAAACAATTTGGCAAAAAGCACTGAGGCCGCAACCGGGGCGGTAGGTGGGTGGTAAAAATGCAGATCAGCCGCCTGTTTTTGTCACCCCTTTGCTGCATGTGTGATCACAGACTTTGGGAGTTGACATGACAGATTGTGCGGAGATTTATTTCAGTTACCCAATCATGTGAAAAGCAGATTCTGGTTATTTTATTGGCACATGGTTAGAAAATTGAAGTGAATATTCCCACAATTGTGTCAATGTTCTCCACTATTTTACTAAATCCGCCTCATGGTCTCTCTTTTAGAAAGATGGGCACTACACTTAAGCTGGTCTTACACTTTCAGATGTTTCTTGTTTAGCCCACTGAACGAGAAAAATCACTTCCCCATATCTACGCTTTTTAGGCATATCATCTGCCGGCTCTTGTATTCTGACAGCCGCAGGCTGATTGGCTGCACTCTGTTCGGTGACAATTTTTGGCCAACTTCAACCAAAGCCAATTTATAAATGAACTTTGGTTGAGACGCCCAGTGGTACCAGCAGAAAGCTTTGCCTGATTTAGCAGGAGACAGAAGAAATGTAATACATGTATGGCCAGCTTTAGCACTTGACAGCTCAGGATACCTACAGTCGTGTGAAAAAGAAAGTACGCCCTCTTTGAATTCTGTAGTTTTAGGTATCAGGACATAATACAAAAAAATCATCTGACCCTTGGTCAGGTCTTAAAATTAGGTAAATATAAGCACGGATGAACAACAACACATGACATATTACATCTTGTCATTATTTATTTTACAAACGTAAAACCAAAATAGAGAAGCCATGTGTGAAAAACTAAGTACACCTTATGATTCAATAGCTTGTAGAACTACCTTTAGCAGCAATCACTTGAAGTAATCCTTTTCTGTATGACTTTATCAGTCTCTCTCATCATGGTGGAGGAATTTTGGTCCACTCTTTTTTACAATATTGCTTCAGTTGATTGAGGTGTTTGTAGTTCTATGTTGTGTTTGATTTTTGCCAAACGTGGCACTGTGCCTTATGGCCAAACATCTCCACTTTGGTCTCGTCCGTCCAAAAGACATTGTTCCAGAAGTCTTGTAGTTTGTTTTGCTGCAACTTTCCAAACCTAAGCTTTGCTGCCATGCTCTGTCCTGCAATGCAAGACAGTCGGCTTTACACATGTAAACAGAGTATCCCCCGGGAGTCTGTATAAAGGGGCCCGCTCCAGCGATGTATGGGATACGTCGGTGGCAGCGAAAGGATTAAATTGTTTCAAAATGGCCTTATTACCCTTCCTAGGTTGCTGGGCAGCAACAATTGCTTCACTTAGATCATTGCTGATGTATTTCCTCCTTGAAATTGTGTCAACACACACCTGAATGCTCCAGACCAAAAACCTGGGCTTTTATAGAGGTGGTCACACTTGCTGATAATCAAGGGCATTCGAATAGCAGCACCTGACTGCTGCTTGGGCTCCTATGGAAGCAGTAAGGGTGTACTTAGTTTTTCACACATGGCTTCTGCATTTTGGTTTTATGTTTGTAAAATAAATAATGACAGTGTAATATGTCATGTGTTGTTGTTCATCTGAGGCTGTATTAAGCTACTTTTAAGACCTGTTAAGGACCAGATGATTTTTATGATGTCCTGATATGTAAAACCATAGAATTGAAAGAGGGCGTACTTTCTTTTTCACATGACTTTGTCACTGCCCTTTTTGCTTTCAGGAACGACAACTTGACAGTAAAGCCTTCTACTGTGTTTTGTTGTTTTAACCCCTTCACCACCCCATGGCAGGATGATCCTGTCATGAAGTTAGAAAGGGTTAAACAGACTCCCGCCAGGAGTTTATTCAGTTTTGCAGAGGCGGCTGTCGGCTTTACAGTAGAAGCGATTCTGGCGGCTCAGCTGCTGCCAGATCGCTTCTATGATCCGGTAACTGGGCCACCCGACACCCCCGCCGTGTTTCCTGTGCACCACTGCCCCTCTCTTGGGCCCAGGACCAGCTTGTTGGCTGTCGGCGGGAAGCTGGGGAGGAGATCGGTGACCATCCGTTCACTGATCTCCTCCCTGTTCTATGGCAGAGGGAGCGACATGTATTGCATCACTTCTGGTCGCATAGCTGTCATTGCTTGGCTCCTGAAGCCCGGCAATAAGCTATTGAAGTGCAATCTGTACTTCAATAGCTTATTTAAAGTGGAAAGGTGATACTAGGGGTCTTTTGGACCCCCAGTATCATCGTAAAGAGGACCTGTGATCACCAATATGCTATCACATGGGGGGCTTGTGAGCCCCCCTATGTGATAGCAATTAAAGTAAAAAAAAGTTTTAAAAATATTAAATTAAATGTAAAAATTCTGAAAACATTTTTTTAAAAGTCCCCTGCAAGCACGCGAGTCGTCATGTAAACACGAGTCAGGGTGCACCTACGTACAAAAATGATGATCGTGCTACATGATGTTGGGTATCGCCGCACACGCCGGAGTGAGAGCAATAATTCTAGGGCCAGTAGTTACACGCATCTCTAAACTGATTACCTGTAGGGGATTTTAAAAGCGTCGTCTATGGACTTTTTGGGGTACTGATTTCTGTCGCAGTTTCACAGACAAACACAATTTTAACCTGGGCATGTTGGATGTCTATTTACTCGTTGTAACCTCATCTTTTACATTTTAGAAAACAAAATGTTTTTATATAGTGTTTTGGGGCACTAAATCTAACTTAAGTGCATTTTTTACAAAATGTTGGGGTTTGATAATAATTTGAGCTAATGTCGTGCAATATAAACAATTTGCAACTGCCACCAGTTTATTCTATAGGGTCTTGGCTTTCAGAAAATAATGTTTGGGAGTTTAAAGTAATTTTCAGGCCTAAAATGTGGATTATAACATAGGTGCAACATTTTTTTTCAAAAAGGCTTTGGTCGTCCTTAAGGGCTTAACAGGATAGCAACCATGTGATTCACAGACGCTCTTGAACATACACAAACTGTGGGCATGCAATAGAAATAATAGACACATTTATCTCATTCACAGACACAGGTTACGCTGATCATAATAATCTGCAATTATGCGCAGTTTGCGCAGCGTTTTACAATATAAGGAAGACATTATGATACAAGACAAGATGATAAGGAGGGCCCTGCCCCTGAGGGCTTAAAATGTCCTGCCCTTAGACTCATGGTGACAGATAAGTATCATTTTTGGATGTGCACAGTGAGGTCTGGCACAAATCGTAAAGTTGCAGTTACTTGTCACCTGATGTCTCCAAAACACTAAAGTATGACCACCTATGTCCACAGCATGAGTGCACTACCAGCTCCTGACCACTGCCTAAGTGGCTGTCCCAATAGTACACTGTTAAGATCCTTCAATCAGATGGCACAATTCAGCTTGCCATTTTATCTTGTTCAGGGCCGCAGGCATTGGGCTTGTAACGATTCCTAGTAAAACTTGTATTTTCAGTTGAAGTGATTGGTAAGGCTGCTAATTGTCACTGCTTGAGTGTTTGTACTGATAAACATGCATTTTGCTTTCTTGGTAGCATACTCTCTGGATGGACTTCTGGTCTTCTCATTGCTTTTTGTCTGCACCTGCGCTTATTTCAAGAAGGTTCCACGATTGCGCAATTGGCTTTTGTCTGAAAAGAAAGGTGTTTGGGGAGTCTTCTATAAATGTAAGTGAACATTACAACAGTAATGGTTTCTTAATAATGAAGTACTTATTCAAGTAGTTAATCTACCATTAAGAAATTGCTTCTTTGATGGTTAAAGGAAGTCACGTTTGATCACATACAGGTGAAACTCGAATAATTAGAATATCGTGCAAAAGTAATTGCAGTAAGTGCTGCAAAAGGGGCCCAAACCAAGTACTGAGTACATATGCATGCTTGTACTTTTCAGAGGTCCGATATTGTTCTATGTACAATCCTTGTTTTATTGATTGGATGTAATATTCTCATTTTCTGAGATTGTGGATTTGGGGTTCTTGGGGTTTTCATGAGCTGTAAGCCATAATCATCACAATTATGACAAATCACGGCTTGAACTATCTTGCTTTGCATGTAATGAGTCTATCTCATATATTAGTTTCACCTTTTTAAGTTGCATTAGTGAAATAAATGAACTTTGCACGATATTCTAATTATTCGAGTTTCACCTGTATCTGAAAGAGGGGGTACCTGTATTGACTTTAGCAACCAACCAGATTCTTTCTTTTATAGTGTAAATTTATTCTTAAAGTTGACATTTTAAATTGTTTTCCGTAGGCAGCACAGGTCATTTTGAAATGTTACCATTCATATGGCGCAATTTATCTTTCTTTATTATTCATTGAGGGACACAGTAATGTAGTAATTTACAGGCATTTGGGTTATACAGCTGCCTTCAGGAGGTTTGGACACGGCCAAACAAAATGTTAGACAATCCCACATATAACGGTGCCTCCAACCATCAGGCCTCATTTTTTTTTTTCTAGTGTCCCGGCAGGTTGAATTCCTATTCTTCTGCTCTTTTGAGAAAAACTATTATTTTGCATCTTTCTTTGCTACGTTGAAATATTTTTCTCTGTAGGTTGTCAAGGTTTTGAGAAAAACTGTGACATTAAACTCAGGAGTTAAATCTTAAAAGTACCTCAACTATTAACAAAAATTGTGAATCGATTGATCAACTAATCGATAATGAAAATAGTTGACAACAATTTTCATTATCGCTTATTATCGACTCAGTCGATTAGTTGTCCTAGTTAGCCTTGAAATTTATTTTTTCTTTTAGGTGCTGGGCTGCATTGCGGCATTTTCCAGACTTGTGGCCAAAAAAAACATCAACAGCTGTAGTATATTTGTAAAGATAAAGCTTACAGAGTAAATTTTTCAGTTTATCTGTCCTCAGTGCAAAGCCTAGATTCTAACAATGGTTTCCTGTTACAATGTGTCAGATGATGTGAAAATACAGTTAGAATATTCAGAATGGATTTGACAGAATGCCATCGTAACCTGTATTTTATGTTTGTTTTCTAGCTGCAGTGATCGGATCTCGTCTGCACCTGGCTGTCTCCCTGTCCTGTTTTGGGATGGCCTTTTACGTACTGTTTATAAAGTGAAATGATGTTCCCATCAACTCATCTCTATGTTGCATCCCCAGCAAATTGGGACCAGGAGCAAATAACGCAGGAACAGATGGAAACATTGCAACATTTGACTGTATATATACTTTCACATTACTGCAGTAGTTTGTGGTGCTGGGAGTATAACATGAAGAGTATAATGTGGCCGGTTGGAGACGTTCTGTCTAAATGCTCTGCTGATTTTCTTTTATTATGTTTTTTCCTATTTTTAATAGACAGTGTTCTGCAGTTTGGTATAATAACAGGTTAAGCGGTTAATAGATTTTTGCACTTTTCACTCTTACAATGTTATTGACAAAACTGCGGCTAAATTATTTCCTTCTCTGTGACAATTTTAGAACCTTTTTTAGGGTTACAAATTAGCTTTATCCATGCCTTTGTGCACTCTCAATAATATTATTATTAAATATGAAAACACAATTTGTAGAGCCTATTGTGAAAATTATTCATTATTGCTAAGCGTGTGTGTGTGTAAACTGGAAAACTAGGTAAATCATGGCAGACCTTAAAGTGGACTTGAGCTCAAACAGAGAAGATGGTCATGCCCTATAGGGGACATTTTAGAAATGGTGAATGTGTCTAAGTAGAGGAACGGTACCCTAAAAGATCTAATTTTCTCTCTTATTCATTGAGGGACACAGCAATTCAGAGAGTGTCGGTTTATACTGTTGCCTACAGGAGGATTGGACACTGGCAAACAAAATAAATTGTGGGCAAGCTTGGTATGACCCCTTCTACTCCCAGCATGGCTTTGGGTTTTTTTTTCCATTTAAGAATCCTGCTGTGTTGCTGCTGTCCTATATGCAGCTGCCGTCAGCCACCATGACCTTACCTGACGCAGAGTCTCTTACTGTATGCACCTACATTGGTGAAATTGCAGTCTTCTGTCACCACTATAGAACTAAAGACCATTGCAGCCCTCATTTTAAAAAAAAATACTTTTTATTAATTTTTTTCCAGGTAGGCATACATTCTTACAAACATCTCCCACCGGAGTGGGGGCAAAATCTTAATACATCAATTATACATAACATCCTTCCCAAACCACCCCCCCAGATGCACGTGCCAGATCAAGTTTTAAAGTTGCCGTTATCCCAACTGTAAGCTGCTTAGTGTCCTAGTGTCAGAGCATACTGTCATCTCCCACCGCCCCCATCAGAAGAAGTACGGTCTTGCGTAAAGATGGAGAGGGACCCATCATACGAGAAGACGACAGCTCATTAGTCATTTCAGCCCTTATTGACACAGTAAACACCACCTTAATACTTGTGGATCAGCCTGTAGCTTCTATCACTGCTGACCCCAGCTCTTTCATGGCTCCCAAGGCATTCAAGACCTTTCTGATGCAGCTGATATTCTTAGTCTTCCTTTTATGGAGACTGCAGGAAAGCTGACAAGTTGTTTGACCACCCAAACACCTATCAACACCTATCAGCCTTGTACCTGTTTGAGGGGGATTTTTTTTTTTTTTAACCAAGGGAAAGAGTACCCAACTTCCGCAGCAGAATACGTCCTCCAATTTCAGCTCCATGCACAAACCCTGGACTTCCAATTCACTGAAACTCTTGGATAAATCTTATTCAGGATGAGCGAGCACTGCCTTTTTCCAAAGTGGAGGGACATCTGATAGCCTTTGCGGATTACCAGGTCTCTAAGTGGCCTTAGCAGTTCTGGAACAGGGTGCTATTGCTCCCGTCCCTGTGGCAAACAGTTCCAGGGGTTCTACTGCACCAATCCTGCCATAGATTCTCTTTATCAGGAAGACTTTCTGGCCTCTGGATTTCAGGAATGCAAACCTGCAGGTTCCTATTTTTTTAGATCATCAGTGGATCCTTCACTCTGTTATGGGCCCCCTTCCACTCCTAGGCGATTTGGTTGTTTATGCAGTACTGGATATCCCAACTGGAGGGCCATCCAATCCAGATCAGTCTGGACATTGCCAAGGCCGTGGCATACATCAATAATCAGAAATCTCATTGTGTCAAGAGAAGTAGAAGATATCCTTTCCTGGGCAGAACTTCACATCCCAGTCTTGTCTTGTCCAATTGGCAGGCAGACTTCCTCAGGAAGAACACCTGGAAGTGTTCCAGGACATGTCGCCTCCTAGCATCCAGGTTCAACAACAAAGTGGACAGGCTTTTAACCAGGTACAAAGATCCTCCGGTGGAAGCAGTGGATGTTCTAGTAGCTCTGTGGGATCAGGACAGCCTTCTCTGTGACACTTTTCCCTCATCACCACAGGATTGAGCTTAAGGCCATTTTGGTTTTCCTCATAGCTCTGGATTGGCCCAGGCAGATGTGTTATTCCACCGGCTCACACTACCGCAAGATGCTCGGTGGGCTTTTCCAGATCCTCAGAACCTTCTGTCTCAAGGACCAGTTCATCATCCTGGATTTAAAGGCCGGGCTGTTGAAGCCCATGCCTTAAGGAACAGGGGTATTACCAAATCAGTGATTCCCACAATGTTAAAAGCCAGGAAATGTATGTCCTGCAAGGTCTACCAACACACATGGGAGGCATACTTCTCTTGGTATAAGGATATAAGCTTTTATCCCATGAAATACTCAGTGGGACAAATCATCACCTTTTTGCAATCAGTTCTAGATCAACTGTTGACCCTATTACCATGAAGGGCCAGATCCTCAGCACTTGCAGTCTTGTTCCAAAGACCATTAGCCTCCCATTCTTTAAGACCTTTGTTCAGGGGGTGTCATGTTTTTTTTTTTTTTTTTTATTCTGTGCCCCTCTTGATACTGTATGAACAATTTGCTCATTGAGGTAAATATTGGACAGCTTGGTATAGTCTATTGAATTAAGTAATTGTGGTTTGTGCTAATGTTTAGCTACAGTACGTTTGGCTTTTTTTTTTTTTTTTTTTTAATCCATGACCCTTTGGGGATCTGAATTTGGATCTCTCGGCACTTCAAGAACAATTTTTGTTTCAATTTTCTCATCCCTGATGCTCCCCATAAAGGTAAACCATCGTCTCACTATAACATTTCATAGTGGCTCAGAAAGATCATTATCCAAGGTTATGGTCTTAAGCATTGGTTTTTGCCCTTCCATGTCAAGGTGTACTCTACTAATTCTGTGAGATATGCCAGATACTGAGAAGCCTAAGAAGCAGTTTCAGATATGCAAGGCTGCCACCAAGTCTTCTGTTTATCTGTTTACAAGTTTTCTACTTTTTACCTGGTGGAAGTTTTGGCCTCATCTTATGCCTGTCATAGGCTTTGGGCCACTATTTGAGCTTCAGGCAGCCCCAAGTTCTGCTGTTGTATGGGCCTGTTGATGTTCTGTTGTCGCTGCCCATCCCTCAGTTGGATTGCTTTTGATTGTCCCTGGATCCTGTGTCCCTCAATGAATAAGAAAGAAAATTGGACCTGCGTACTTTCGGCAAAATCCATTTCTTGCAGTTTATTGAGGAAAACTGATCCCACCCCCTCTACTTATTATTACATAGTATTTATATATAGTGCCAACAGTTTGCACAGCGCTTTACAATACAAGGAAGACATTACCATCACAATTCAAGACAAGATGGTAAGGAGGGCCCTGCCCCTGGGGGGTTACAATCTAAAAGAGGAGGGGGAAGTGATACATGAGGAGGTAGCTGTGTGGGGATGAATTATTTGAGAATGTAATGGTTCAGTGGTTAGGTCGAGGTGGTATAGGCTTCGCTGAAGAGATGAGTCTTTAGGGAACGCCTAAAGGCAGTCAAGGTGGGAGATAGGACAGGTTGGGGTAAAGAGTTCCTATGGTATTGGTGGGGGGGATATTGGGCATGCTGTGAGTGAAAGGTGTCATACTAGGCTGCTCATGGGGGGGGGTGTTTAAGTCCTTTTGTAGGCAGTTGTATAACCCAACTGTCTCTGAATCTTGTGCCCCTTTTGATACCTCCTGGAAAAATAGCAGTGGAATTCCTGTATTTGCCAACAGTCACATACATAGCTGGATATCTGCAATGTGAAATCTAAGGCACTGTGTACCTTTCATTACTAGCCGCTGGGGGGGGGGGGGGTGGGAAGAGAG
>NW_017306345.1:1354150-1401250 GCF_000935625.1 Nanorana parkeri | reverse complement strand
GGGTTTGGAATGAGATTTGGTAATGTCAAAACTGTGCTGCTCACTGTTTTCATTGCTGGAGGCTCAGAAATAAGGAAGCAAAACCCTGTCCACACAAAGACACAGTGTAGAATAAGGTATAATCAGTATTGTGGAAAGATCAGCTGCATGGATAACACAAGCAATAGTGGTGGCTAGTCCTTTGCACTCTACCTGCCTTTTGTAGGCAGAGTTTAATTCAGCAACACAAGTACATCTGTGTAAAATAAATATGTATACACATATTTTTCATGGAAAAATTTACTTCTAAAATAGTATTGCTTATATTTTAATTCCATGATGTTATTTTTTTTTTGTCGTTTGTAACTGTTTTCATTGCTGGCATAGGGTTAAGTCCCCCCAAATGATGAAGTTGGTGAGGTGAAAGTGGTGTTGCAGTCTTAAATGCCTTTATACCCTAAGAGTGTTGGATCTATAAAAACACATGTGAAATCTCTTGACGCTCAGGCAGAGGAAGAGATAGGCTGAGGATAACTAGTTCCTTGATGCAAGATAAGTGAACCAGCAAAGTATGTGGTGAATGACAGTGTTATACTGCATTCACATCTTACACTTCCCTCTGATGGAGTCTTTTAAAGGATAATAGGGCTGCAACTAATTATTTTCATAATTGATTAGTTGGCCGATTATTTTTTCGATTGTTTGCAACACTGCATTTGTGTATTTCATTTAACATTTTTAGTTTGTTTTCCAATGAAAGTTTACTTCAGAATAAAACTGCATGCAAAATCTTTTGCAATCGCACTGCACTGGAACAGCAATCGCACTGGGTAGGAGGCGCGTTTGGGCTGCTATTGAAATAAATGACTTTTTTCCCACCTTTTATAATTTTTGAAATAATTGTATTGTAAGCACATGCTGCTTGAATAGCTTCAGCCAGGGAATGACAGCTGCAAGTGGCAAGATTCCACAGATGGCAGGTGAATGCACAGCAGGTACTAGGCAGGTGCAATAGCCAGCCTGTTATTGGCCATTTCAAATTGCAATAGCCGGCTAGCTATTGCACCTGCCCACTGCTTGCTGTGCCCTCCTCCCAGCCTGGAGGAGAGAGCTAGGGGATCCAATTAATCAAAAGTGAGAAAAGTTAACTATTCTCATTATTGATTAATCGATTAGTTGGTTGCAGCCCTAAAGGATAACAATACTTGCTATTTGGTTTAAGTACACTGAAAACCATATTTTAGAAAAGTCAGTCCAGCGCATACAGGGTCCTGTACAGCATCTACCCAGCAGAGTGCTACGTACTACAGAACAAAAAAAATAATTACCTCCCAGAGTGGTAAAGCATCCTATAAATATATGTTTGAATGGAGAACATGTTGTATAATAACCTTCAAAGGAATGTAAACTAAGTTAGAGAAATCATTGATCCATGCACTTGCTTATTAATGTTTATTTCTGCATCATAACACCAATTTTTTAATTAATGTTTATTTCTGCGTCATAACACCATTTTTTTTTTTAATTAAACAGTAGAGTGCTTCTAGTTAGATGCTGTAGTATCCACCATCTTTTTTCCGAGAGTAGCCACGATTAGTTGCAGCTGAGTGATGACTCGCTAAATGTGACAAAAAGAGAAGAAAAGACAGAGCTTTAGATTTCTTATGAACCCCTTCATGAAATACGGCATTTCCTAAAGCTGCCCATACACTGTGCGAATTTTATTGGGTTCTTGAACAAGCCAAAATTGTCCAGTGGGTGCTCCTGAGGGCAGGCTTCTGTCCGGCATTCTCCGATCAGAAAAGCGAAGGAGCTTGATGGAAAATCTTCGGGCGAACAGTGACGGCTGCCATCAGTGTGAGTATTCTGACAACAGCACACTTGCCACTGTCAGAATATAAAGCTCACAACAGAAGATTCATCCATCCAAGCTGCTTAGTGTAGATGAAGAAATCTGTTCTATTCCAGGCTGAACAAAAAAAACATAACAGTATATGGCCAGCTTTAACTAGCCCTTAAACACTATCAACATTCCATTTTTTGGAATGTCCACATAGGAGCACAGAAGTATTAATTGGATTATTTTTTACATTCAGCCTGCTCAATGTTCTATCATGATTCTGGAAAACATCCTGCATCTATAGATGTATAAATCTACCCAGAGGACAAATGTGGTGGCTGAATAATATTTCCAGCAAAACCCCTCTAACCATGCCGAAAAATTTAATAACCTGCTTTCTGGTGGACAGTTTCATACACTTGTAATTACATGCTATGTTCATCATAGTGTGTTTTACCATGCAGGTAAACTCACAGGAATGTACACTTTATTATTTTTAATGAAGTATCAAGCGATGTATTAGGAACACCCGTTCTACGGTATATTCAAGCAGATTTCTAATTCGGTAATCATGTGGCAGCACCACATTGCATACATAGTTATAGTTAGCCAGGTTGAAAAAAAAGCCACATCGAGTTCAACCTATGGAGATAAGAGGAGAAGAAAAAACCTAAAACAGAACGCTATGCCCACAGTTACACACTATTAAAGGAGAATTATGAGGTGAGTGCTTTTCACTCAGCCTCATAATTTGAGCCGACCTGTGACAATTAAACTGTCACAGGTCGGCTCAGTAGATGGGGAAGTGAGCGAACACATACCGGCGCTCGCTCACTTCTCGATCTTGTCACTGGAGAGCCGTGACGGGAGTGACTGGATTCTCCCCTCCCCTGTCCGATCCTCCAGTGCTGACTGGCGGAACGGACAGGGAGGGGGCGGGTACAGCTAGCTCTGCCTCTAGATAGGCAGAGCCAGCTGTCACTCACACAGCTGGGCGGATCCAGACATGTCAGGATCCGTTTCAGCTGCGGCGCCTCAGTATACCGTGAGCTGTAGCTCGCGGTATACTGAGCTTTGGGTAATGGGAGGACGCTAGTTTGTGTCCTCCAGTTACCCTTCGGAGAACTATGGGGAAAAGCCCTAACCCCATAGTTCTCCTTTTAAGCATAGTTCACTTTGCTCCAATGTGGAAAAAAATTCCTTCCTGATCCCATCAGGCAAACGGATATTCCCTGGATCAACAATCTATGGTGCTTATTATACTTATAAGAAGTCAATATCTAGTAATATTTGGTGCATTTAGGAACACATCCAGATTTTTTAAAAACAGTTAACTGATCTAGCTAGAAGTAAGTGTATCTAAACCCTAAAACAATTTGATATATTTACAGCTTACCAATCCTTAAATGTGGCAGCTGCATTCATTTTCTCCGTTAGGCTTTCTTCCCCCTTTTTTTTGCCTAGTGATATGGCCAGTAACACTTCCTGTCTGAGGGCCCGTTCACACTATCCAGTGTGTTCAGGGCACGATTCTGTGCCATGAACGCAATGGATCACATACACAAACCCTGCCATTCAGTTTTTTAAATGAGGGGATGGCGGTCAGAGTTTTGAGTGGACTTGGGTGAACTCAGGCAAACTGGGTTCACACCAAGCCCAGCCTTGTCTCTACTGGTAATCTCTGGGAATGTTTACACTACGAACAGTTTCTAGAGTTTAACCAGCACGGTACAAAATACATCCAGCAAGTGGCTGTTTAATAATGACCTTTACACTGCTTCCAAAAAAAAATTTATATAAATTTGTGTATCACTCAGCTGTAGATCCTCTGATCATCTCTAAATTCATCATGACACTGTCCTTCCTTCTGGAGGGTGACTACTTTTTTGTTTGTTGGAAAGTAGCCACCACTCCAAGCTCACTCCCCAATGATGGATTACAATCTCAATACAAATCAGTAAACTAAACATGAGATTGTAGTACATCACAGGAGTGAGCTTGGAGTGCCAACCTCCAGAAGGAAGGAACGTGTCAGCACCAATTCAGAGATGATTTGAGGATCTACAGCCGAGTGATTTGACTGGTAGTGTGTGTTTATTTGCATAAACACACACTCTGTGGGCATGTTCACACCAAGTGGGGAGCAGATGCAGAGCAGTTTAACGCATAAAAAAATGCATCCAATGTATTCCAGTGGTATTTTGGGCTCTAGTTCACACCAGAGCGTTCAGTTCCAGTGCATGTGGAAAAACTGCAGCAGGCCCTATCTTTTTCTGCTGTTGAAGGCACCAAAATGCATGTAAACACTCTGGAACTTCGTCTTGACTTGAGAAAACATCCAGCTAAAGAGGGTCCCTATTAGGGTTGTATATGACTATTATTTTCAATCACTAAAAAGTTAAAGATTAATATCATAAACAAACAAATAGAAGAATAATTTCCCTGAGGTGGGCGATTAAAGAAATGTATTAAGGTGTGTAAAACAATTGTAGGAATGGATCATAGGAAGTATACTTTAAATTGATCAGCAGAGCTTTCATTTCGAAGGTTGAGGATGTGGCATTATGCAATGGATAAGTGGCCTGTTAGGCTCCATTCACACCTGCACGGTTTTCCCACACATATTCATGTGCCCAAAACGCAGAAAGCACACACAAAAATAAAACCCCATACATTTTAATGTACCGTGTTCACACCTGCACGTCACACACACGTGACACAATTATTTTATTAATTAGGGAATTATATATGTACATGGTGACAGAGGTTTGCATTACTTACTAATGGCTCCTTCAATGCTGTACACGCTGATCTTCTGTGGACTCACCCACTGTCTAAACCCTGTATTTTCCTCCTGGGAAGTGGATAATTCTTTGACCTGGTTCTTCAAAATCCTTCTGCAAGACAATTACACAATACCCTTTTTTTATCAAATGTATGCATACAGGTATATTTACACTAATGTTTGTTAAAAAGATTGGCAACGGCAGTTATTTAATGCTGACAGATAATAAAACAACATTAAACCTTCAGGTTTTTTTTTAATTTTCTGCTTTATGCGGGCCAGACTTAAAAAAAGAAATAATATAAGAACATTTTTTGTTCCCAGCATTTCCTCATTCTGTAGTGGTATCCAGACAGCTAGCACCACTCCCCCTGTATATGTGTCCCCATCAGCTAGCCGACTGCTGTGAAGGCACCCGTACGTGCATGGTATGGCTGTGCCTGCACCTAGCTGTGTGCGTCCATAGGCACAAACAGTGTGTGGATGGCTACGCCCCCAACCCTTGCAGTCACAGCTTGACTGGCAGCAGAAGGAGCCTATGGCTCTTCTGCTCTCAGTACCCTCCCCCGCATCCAGGAAGTTTGGGGAAACCTGAGTAACTTCCTGGTCGTGGCAGAGGAGACGTGCAGCTGCAGGTAAGTGTGGGGGGACAGCGATTTTAGAAAAGTGCTGGGTGTTTTTTGCCTTAATGCAAAGAATGCATTAACCCTGCCAATGACGTATGGCATACGGCGGAACACAACTGTTTCCAGCTCGGTGGCTTTCTCTCGCTTTAGCAACCATGAACTTATATCACAACGGTTCCCTGTAAAATAATAGCTCAGCTATTAACGAATATTCCGGGCATTTGTTAAACAACTGGGGACACATAGTACTATGTGTCACCAGTTATGAATGAACAGGAAGTGCTTTACATCACTACCTGTTCATTCATGACTTTCTCAATGGAGAGAAGCACTCACTACAGAGGCTTCTACCCATTCATAACTGGATGATAGTAAATATTTTACCATCACCAGCTTATGAATGAATAGGAAGTCTCTGTACTGTGAGCTTTCCATTCATTTAGAACAGAGGCTGTAGAAAAAGAGATTTAGGACTCTGTGTCCTCATTTTCTATTTCAAAAAGGAAATGTCAGGGGTCTGTTTAGACCCCTAATATTTCCCAGAAGCCCCCAGTAACAACAAAAAAAAACGACCCCCACACACACACACATAACATACGCAACAGTGTGCACCATATTGTGTATGCGATGTGCTGCAGTGTGTTGTTAGAACACATCGCAGTGCTTGATTTTTTTGCTTTTTAAAATAACATTAATTTAATTGTGGCAGCGTTGTCATACACTGAGTTGCAATTGAATGTACGCCTGTGTCATTTTATCACAGCACGTTGCCTTTTAACAGTTTTGCGTTAATTTTTTCAACCGTTTCGCAAAAAGGCGCAATTTAAAATGTACAAATATTTCTTATTTATTAACTCAATACGGTTTTATCTTTTAGATTTAGTCGGAAAAGTATGTTTGTGTGCACTGATACCGATTTTAGTGTGCTTTTATCAATTTAATTGTGTATTTTTATCAGTTTCATATTGATTTGATAAACATTTCCACAATTATCACAGGACCTACAAAATTAGTAGCACCATCTTTTTATTCCTCCGGGCCTGTGCTTTCAGAAAATATATGGTTTGGGGGGTCCTTTACAAATGCTAGCAATGCAGCAATGGAAAATCAAAAATGGTGTGAGCAGCTGAGGTTTAAAGCGTTCCGTCTTGGCAGCAAAAGGGTTAGGGTAAAAAACACCTAGCCCTTAATACCACTTTAAAAAAAGAAAAAGGTAATAAAAACACCAATTAATGCAATTGTGTATTAATTAAAAAATAATGAAACCTGCTTTTAAATGATGTTAGTGTAAGCGCCTTTTATGATCCCTTGTACCACAGCATTCAGGGCAGCACTAGGTTCCAATCAAGTATCCCAATAAGGGGAGAGAGGGGTGAACTGCTGAAGCACCTTCACTATCCAGTCCTATGTTGGAGGCACGTAGGTGAACTAGGTTTATAGTTAACTGCAATAGAGAAAAACCTGGTTTCGCTATCTGGCAGGGTTTTTTTTACATTTCAGGACTGGATGGACAGAAATACAAATCTTTTAGAAAGTAAAATAGCACCCGTGTTTGTATTTCAACTGTGTATTTAGCTGGCGGATGGGCCTTAACCCCCAGCTGCTGACTATAGGCGTTGCTGTGTTGTTATGGGGCGCACTCAATTGCCGCACTTGCATTTATTGAGAAACTGATCAACATTGGCAGTCTCCAGACTTCTGAGCTCAAATTTTCCTTAAAGCGTATCTAAGCTCAACAACAAAAAATGCAGGGTACAGTCTTTAGGAGAGGTGACCACATTAGTTTTCTTTATCAGGCTTCTTAAAATGTATTTTCACCTGGTAATACTGCGAATAAGTCGCTTCTTATCCCCGAGTGGCTACGCTCACTTCTCTACTTTATCAATAAAGAGAGCCATCGTAGCACTCAGGCTGGATTCCAAACATGCCTTTGGTTACCTTTATTACATGGGTGATGGAGGCAATACTGGTTTACAGAAGGAAGATTTGATTTGTTTATGCTTCCAGGTCAGCTCACAGGAAGCGACAAGCACTCTGCATCACTGGCAAAATCAACAGGTATTTTCTGTATTTGCTGAAAATGTTCTTAGCCTGAAATAAACTAACGCAGCCATCACATCTAAAAACTGGTAAGCTGCAATATGTATGTAATATATAATGATATCATTTCATAATATATGTAATATAGTATAGTTCTTACATTTTGTTATCCTTAACCTGCCATCAAACCTTGAGGAATCAGGCCTCTGTTTGATGGTCATTGATTTTTTACTCACCCGTGGTTGTCTGTGAATGTCTCCAACTGGAATAGCGTCTCGTTACGGTTCTTCAAGAGGCTGTTATGATGGTTGTACGTGGCCTTTAAATTGAAGTCTAAACTGTCAGCTCCAGACTAGAAGAAAGGAGCAAAACACATCACTGGAAATATTTACATGTATCCATGCCTATTGTACACATCCTAATTTAGTTTAAAATAGAAAAACAGAGTTCCATGTGCCTGTGCTCACTCTACTGCTACAACTACACTCTGGCATTGTTCCATCTACCCAACAGAAGCTGCAATGTTTTCATAAACTCCTGAAACAAGTCTATTACAAGAGAATATATGAATGCACTGATTCCATCCAAAGAAAGAGTAGGCAATTTGCTGGCAGATCTTTAACCCCAAATTTTCTATATAGCATATAGCATTTGAGGTTCACATGTAATCCGTATATTCCATGATCAAGTCTCATGCTAGTTATATAGCACTGGAGTGCTATAACTCAGCAGTGATTTACAGTGGATATGGACTTACCAGCTATCATTCTGCACAGCCACCATCTAAACATGTGTTAAGAGGAATCTAGAAACAATTTTTTTCTTTATCTATTGAGGGACACAGCTTCTTGGTAATTAGACAACATAGGTTATACTGCTGCCTAGAGGAGAAATAGATAAAAACTGAAGGCCAGCCCACTAGACGCTATACCCGTCCCCCCACCTCAGGCCTTACCAGTTACACTTCATTTACTTAGGAGAATGGAGGTTTCCTTCCTTACTTGAATTGGAAGATTTTTGGTTGAAAGGATTTCTACTATGAACAGATACTGGTAAATTCATGGCGCATATGGAAAATTCTGGAAGTCTCTCCAGTTAGCCATCGAGAGCAGGCTTTCCCACTTTTTATTCTCTGCGGTGAGCAGAGACATCCTAGTGACACAGAACATATGCTATAGTTTCCTCTTTGGACTTTGTACTACAAGTGCCAAGGTGTGAGGTGGAGGGGTTATAGCGTCTAGGAGGCTGGCCTTCAGTGTTTTTGTGCCTAGTGTCCTTTTCTCTTGTAGGCGGCAGTATAACCCTACGTTGTTTAATTGCCATCAAGCTGTGTCTCTTAATGGATGATAGAGAAAAGGATTTTACGGTGAGTAAAGAAATCAAATGGTGTTTGAGGAAAATTCTAAAATTATGATGCAACTGAATTCTAATATTAGTAGCCGAAAGGAATCCACCTCAAAGCAAAAAGGCAGAGTAGGCTGTCATTCCTGACCTACTTCTCAAATATTACTTGCTTGGCTGTCATGCTTTCTCAAGCACTGACCTACTGCATGCATGCAGATCAAGAACTCTCACTGGCTGTATATTTGTTCTAGTCAAGGCATTGCTGCCATTAAAATAAGTATTAATATTAGGGTTGCACAGATACTTTTTGAGTACCAGTGCAGATACTTGGCATTTTCATGAGAACTACCAGTGTTGCAGCGGTTGCAGCTGGGACCTGGCTCTGGCGCTCCACCACTGTCCTGAAATCATTAGTCTGCATTGTTTTAGAAAAACTGTCACATGACAATAAACAAAAATGTATCAGTACTCATACTTGTAAGTACTCGGCAAGTACCAGTACTCGTACTCGCAAAACTGGTATCTGTGCATCCCTTTATTTATATTTATAAAAACAAAATCGTACATTAATACAGAGATGTACAAATCCTAGGAGCTCTGTGTGCTCCTTATAAATGACAGCTGCCTCCTAACTTTTGAATTTTTCTCTAGTGTAGTCTTGGAGCTCAAAAGTATTGGTACATGTACTCCTACTTGTACCGAGTACTGTACTTGATATCTGTGCAACCCTAATTAATATGACAACCACTCAGTATGGACTTCCTGTGTGACAGTGCTGATAGGCCTGGGGCCTTCTGTACTTTCTTTCCAGGTCCTTGCACTAAATGGAGCTCTTGAGAGAACAGAGGAAAGGTAAATATTTGCTGCTGGGGATGGCGAGGGCATAACATCGGTTTGCTTTAAAGTTAAACCCCACATAGTAGATTAACATTTATTTTTTAATCCAAGTAGTGTAAGCACCTGCATTTGATATCAGCCTCTTGGGTTCCCCTGTACCAGGTCAGGACAGAAATTTTAATCCTTTGGAATGTAAAACTCCTCTCCTATATGCATTTCAACTGTAAATTTAACTGTTTGCCTGGAGTTCGCTTTAAGTTAACTTCTTGTTAAATTGTGGTTCCTGCTCGTCTAGAATTGCATGGCTATGTGAGTGAAGATGGGAAAAACAATCTTTTCTAGATTTGTGGATGGTCCAAATATTGCCATTTATACCAAACTCTACTAGCACCATATGTATGCCAAACGCCTTAACAATGCGCAATGGTAATTTGGTTCATGCATAGCTAATATTTATTCTTTCCCCGTCATATCTAAGAGCTGTACTGTAGTTATGTTTTCAGAATAACATAATCCATTTTCTAATACAACTGATGAGTGTATTTGACTTGGTGTGTACACCTGTCATGCAATAATGTACAGAAAGTATTGCAAGTACCCAGCTTGTCAGTTTACTACAGGAAAATAACTGGAATCATTGCTCAAGTCTGTATTTTTATAATCCAAGGAATGTTGGTCTAACACGTTTTAACTGGGATTATGTTTGTAAGTGCATTCTAGTACTCATGAAGGCACAGTGAGGCATGAAGGTAGTTATTGTCATGTCTACGGGATTCTTAGATATTAATAATAAAACCCCATTATATATTGCTTACCTCAGGGTCATTGTAATAGGCAGACCTTCTTGCACTTGATAGGGTGGGAGTTGCATGAAGTCGGTTCCAGGGAGTTTCACCTTGCGTCAAAACTAATGATTTTTGGTAACATAAACTCTGAAATTTAGATATAAACTACATAAAATCAGTTTTTTCTAATGCTAAAATAAAGACCACCTTGCATATGGTGAAACTAAGGCGGCAAATTACAAAATAAAGAGAACAGAAGATTGGGGAGGGGTTCCTTCCTTGCTGCAAATGGGTGTCTTTAATTACACCCAGTAAGTGTGTCATGCATACAGCCCACAACATTTGTAATCAAGATTTGTTAAGCTACCCCTCCCGTGTCTTGATAACACCTGTGCTTCTAGCAGTGGCCAGGGAAGCCTCACGTGATCTGCAAAGACGGCCAAGTCTATGCAGATCACGGAAAGCTGCCCCAGCCAGTGCACGAGTATTTCAATGGGGACACTGGTTCTGGTGACCCTGCTGACCACTAGGGACTTACTCTTATTTCCTGTTATGGCTATCAGACAGGTAGTAAAGGTAAATCTCCCCAATGTGACAGTCGCCAGATCGCTTATATTGTAAAGCCGACAGTCGGCTTTACAATTCTAAACCGAGTCCCGGCGTCTTGTATGCGCCGGGAGTCTGTTTAAACGAGCCCGGTGCCAATGACGTGCTATGGACGTCACTGGTCACTAAGGGGTTAATCGCAAGATTTTAGAAATATTAAGATTTTGCATGAAAGATGTTGTAAACTAAATAATTTATCAAAGTGTATCAACATTTGAACCATTTTCTATATTCACAAACCCTTCTAGTTCACATCTGAACCTTTTTGGTACTACAAGCCACAAAGACACTAGTATAAATAAGTTCTATTGTGTGTTCGGTCCTTGGCCTCTGAAAACAGCCAGGACACAGAAGACCCGCATGCTGTATTAAAATGTATAATCAACTTCTAACTAGAACGAGCGTAGCCCTTTAAGGGAGCACAGAGATGCCGCCCACCCCTTGTGAACGAGTAAGAGGTACTTGTACCCCTACCCATTCACTATAGGGTTAAAATTCAAACCACACTTTGAGATTTCATTAATTTTTTTAAATGGCTCCGTCGATGTAATCCAGCGTCAATCACGATGCACGACGCCTGCCGACTCGCCAAAATAAAAGAAGTCCCGCCGCACGATGACTGTCCGAACCCGATGAAAACCTGCCGCAAAAATGACATCTTCTGCCCGAAAGTAAACAGATGGGCGGAGCCAGCCGTGACATCACAGCTTGCTCCGCCCATTTTACATTCTCAGCTGTCAAATACTACATAGCATTTGGGAGCTGGATTACTAGATAGCATTCGTGATTGACGCTGGATTACATCGATGGAGTTTTTTTATTTTTTTTTTAGATAAAGGAAGTCAGAAATTGACTTTTTTTTCTTCAATTAAAGGATTTTCTTTAAAAGTGTGGTTTGTTTATTCACATTGAATTTTAACCATTTAATGAATGGGTAGGGGTATTCATGCACAGGAGGAGGGGGGGGGGCGAGGGACGGCCTCTGGGTGCCCCCAATGCAAATAACCCCCCTTGCCCGCAGACCCCCACAAAAACACTTACCCCATAGTTTTCTTTTAAGATTGAGAGGATGTTAAAGGAAAACTGTTCGTTTAAAATAACCATGCAAATAATTGTTACAATTGATGTTTGCATAAAATTATTTTACAGCAAACATTGCAGTTTTCATATCAGTCGATGCACATTAGCACATATAAAAAAACATCACAAGAAAAACTAGCACATTAAAAGCCTGCTGGTTGGTAAAGGCATTCTGTAAAATCTACATGGAGGTGTCACTTTCATTCAGATCATGTTTGCAATTTTATTTGAAATGCTTCAGTGCAGGAGCGATAAGGAAACCACATCTTACCTGTCCTTTTCCCTGGAAGGAGTTGTCATTTTCATATTTGGGATAAGGAAACGGGTCTCTTGTAGGTGGCATGATGTGAAGCAAGTTCTTGGTGCAGACTAGTGCGGACAGGATCAGTCAGTATGAGACTTGTTGTGGCTTTCGTTTAGAACGGTTGCTAGGCGATGGAGACAGTGGGGCAGCATTCACAGACCAGGAAGTGTGACAATGCATGCTACTATGTCCTGACAACCATTACAAAGTAGACATACACTCTATAACTAAACACAATTGTGTTTGCACTCTTGTGGAATGGCTTTGTTCACTTTCTCTGCAGGATGCAAATGGCTTTACTTTTCTGTCAAACTTTGCATTGCTAAATACATGTGTCAAAAGATAAAATCAAAAACATGTTATATTTGACTTTATGATACATGTTACTTTATATTTTCAAATGGCTAGTTTAGTACTGCCACCTCCAGAAGTTACTTGCAGTCAGTGCCAGGATGCCAATGTGTGCCCCCTTCCCACCCAGTTCTTTAATTTGATGCCATAAAAATCAACACAGATTTAAAAATGGTCAAAAAATAAGGGAAAGGAATGAAGGAGTTAATACAATGAATAAGGGATAACAAAAATGTTGAATACAAATTTAAGTGTTAAAAAAACAATTCAACTACAACATTTTATTCTGCAATTTGCCCCTTTCATAAAAGGCACTGCAATTGTTTCACGGTAGCATTGTTTTTATTGAATAGAAACAAGAAATGCTTATTTAAAAAAATGCTGCTCCCCAGGGCTCGATTTACTATCAGGCAGAGTAGGCAAGTGTCTACAGGCGCCCTCCATAGAGGGGCGCTGTGCTGGTACCAACTCTGCCTAATTCCCCCTTGTTAAGATACACCACCAGCAATAGCAAGGAGGATGCATTCTGCACAAAATGCACCCTTCTGCTCCAAGACCAGCGGTGCCTACAGGGACGGAGGGGAAGGACCCTGGCAATGCATTAGGCTGCCCTGCAAAATGCCTGTCTGATGAGAACAAGCATTTAGGGCAGCCTTACGTGACACTGGGGTCCTCTGCTTATGTGAAAGCCGGCGGGGTCCCACAGCAGGCAAGGGCGCCAGCTCATGCCAAACAGATTTCTATTCTTGCCAACACATGGTGAAATATGCCATGTTTTTGTTTATCTGAGGTTGTATTTACCGAATTCTAAGACCTGCTAAGGAGAGGATGATTTTTTTTTATTAACCCCTTCATGACCAAGGCCTTTTTTTTTTTTTCATTTTTTGCACCCATGTTATATTCCACATTTTAGGCCTGAAAATTACTTAAAAGCCCCAACATTATATATTTTCTGAAAGCCAAGACCCTATAGAATAAAATGTTGTCAGTTGTCACGATATTAACGCAACTCCTTATCAAACCCCAAAATGTTGTGAAAAATGTACCTAAATGCCCCAAAACACAATAAAATACCAATTTAATAAAACCTAAAATGCCCAGGTTAAAAATTGTGTGCGTCCGTGAAACGGCAACAAACTTCAGTACCCCAAAAAGTCCATAGACGACGCCTTAAAAGCCCCCACAGGTCATCAATTGATACCCAAAAATACTGGCCCTAGAATTATTGCCCTCACTTGTGTGCGCGGCGATACCCAACATGTGTAGCACGTTTGTTTTCATACGTCACCACACCCAATGCACGTTTACGGGAAGGCGTGCGTGCTCGCGGGGGTGGGGGACTTTAAACATTTTTAAATAATTTTTAGATTTATTTTATGTTATATTAATGTTAAAAAACAGTTTTTTTTAAGATGGTGGTGACAGGTACTCTTCAAGGTGATGCTGGTGGTCAAAAAGACCCCCAGTGTCACCTTTGCACTCCAAATAAGCTATTGAGTACAGGTCACACTTCAATAGCTTATAGCTGGGCTTCAGGAGCCCAGCACTGACAGCTATGGGACCGGAAGCGATGCAATCTGCATCACTCCTTGTACTATAGAACGGGGAGGGGATCGACGAACGGAGGTTCGTCCATCTCCTCCCCAGCTCCCCGCTGACACCAAAGAAGCCGGTCCCGGAGGAGGGGCAACGAAGACCGTGAAACATGGCGGGAGTGCCGGGTGGTAGGGCCCTTCACCGCGCCGTAGAAGCGATCTGGTGACAGCTGAGTCGCCAGAATCGCTATTACTGTTGGCTTTACAAGTTTAAATAGGAGTCCCAGCCACTGGGAGTCTGTTTAAACAACCCCGATACTAGTGACTTACACTATACATCGTTAATCGTGAAGGGGTTAAGATGAAATCATATTTTTAATTGGTAGGGGTATACATTAATGAATGCATTTGCTATTAAAAGTCATTTTTTTAAAATGAAATCCGCTTTAGTCTGTATTTTTCAAAAGAGAAGGCAGACTTTAGGGTACGTAGAATGTGGTATATAAATTGATGTGCCCCTGTTCACAGTTTGTGGCACAGCCAAGTAGATGTTGTGACTCTGGGTCTGTCATGGGTAAAAAAGACACTGAACAGCTTTAGAACTGCCCTAGGCATATAGGTCGCTACTGATATATACATAGTATTTGGAGGTTGAATAAAGACACGTCCATCAAGTCCAACCTATTTGTGTATGTGTGTATGGTCCTGTATTGGTGTGTAGCATGTATAGGTCCCTTGTGTGTTATCAATCCTAAGAGTACTTGTACCCCTGTATATTATGGTCCCTGAGGAAATCATGCAGTCGCTTCTTGAATGATTCTACACTCTCAGCCGAAATCACAGCATGTGGCAGCGAGTTCCAGACCTTGATCGATCTAACTGAGAAGACCCCCCTTCGCCCCTTGTGCTGAAATTCTTTCCCCACCAATTTTAAATGGTGGCCTCTCGTCCTTGTCATCGAGTTAATTGTAAAAAGTTTGCTGCCAATGTTACCATCTATACATGAAAATATCCAGGTGCTAAAATCTTATTGGTTATCTGAGAGCTCAGAACAAAGTTGGAGAAGCAAAAAGAAAAAAGTGCAAAGTCAAATAATGTACAGACCTTATCTGAAGCAGAGTTGGGGTGGATATAGGTTCTAGGAGTAAGATGGGAGCTCCCGGGGTCCATGGTCAACCAACAAAACTAGATATGAAAGCAGAGGAAGCCAAGTCACCTCTGCATCATCTGGATGGTGAACGAGGTGTACCCTTATATGATCCAGTTGGCATAGACATGGAGCTGTGACACATACAATCCCAGTGAAATTTAACACTCCACAGACCCTTTTATATATATAAAAAAATGGTTTTATTGAGAAGTACCCACATTAAATTCTCCATCCCTCAAATTGTAATTCAGAGAATACAAAGCACATAAATTGACATACATTATTCCAGTTACGAAACATTGCTTTTTTTTTTTTTTAAACTGTTTTTCATTTTTATCTTAACATTTAGTCAAAGGATTATAAGCATGAGAATAACACAGCTCCCAGAGAACACGTTAGTGGCCAAAGTGTCAAAACGGAGAAAAAAACCCAAAAACATTTGGACAGTGTTAGCCTATTGCAAAGAGTAATACCTTTATACTCCATTTCTCCTTTTTTGCACACACCCTATACACACAAATGTTGGTCTAAACACCTTTGCAGACTTCATGTGGCTGACATACTGTATTTACGGGGAAATATAAAATTAAAACTTGGCAGAAAGTAGATTGGTATAAAGCACATGCAAAGAACCTGCAATGGGGTGGAAAATTCCACTAGGACAGCAGAGGTAAACAAAACCTTGTCATATTTCTTTGCTTGAAACTCAAAAAGGAAGATTTAAGTGCCTGATGGTACTGTTAATCTAATATTTAGGAAAAATATGTGCATGTGCTTATATTGCTGCAAGGTGCTTTGTGCTTAGCCAGCTATAGATATTGAACTTTTGTCTTTGGTTGTAACACACCAGTAATCACATGCATCATGAAACAGTGTCACTCATGTCTTAGAAGACAGCTTCATGAAAAATGTTGTTTGCTATGTTCAAAACAAACCGCCATGTAGTGGCTGGACTAGGGCAATGTTTACAGAGCTTGGATCATATAAATTGTTTCAGAAAAAATAAGACAATGGGGGGGGGGATTCTCAAAACTAGAGCAGACAGAATCTGAAGCAGTTGCCCATGCCAACCAATTTCGATCTTTCAATCTTGAAAAGAGAAGCAGATTCCGACTGCTCCAGTTTTGATACATTTCCCACTTTGTTTTTCAACACTATAATTTATCTTTTAAATAGATGCAAGTCAGCTTTTATCTATACTTTTTCCAAAAACAACATTTTGTGACAGTCAGCCTTTGAGTATTTAAAAGTTTCAGAATATATACATGTATAGCTCTCTCTCTCTATATAAAGCCACAGTAGTCCAGCAGTCTGGATAAAGATAGACTGAGCTCCATCGAACCGTTGACAAAATGCTGATGCTTTGATTTTTTTTTATGGACATTGTGGATGAGCAGCACCTGGGCATTTACCTTACAATAAGTGTGGTGGCTACCCCTGGGAGATTATATAATATATACATATATAT
Source organism: Nanorana parkeri (assembly GCF_000935625.1). Taxonomy (NCBI): domain Eukaryota; kingdom Metazoa; phylum Chordata; class Amphibia; order Anura; family Dicroglossidae; genus Nanorana; species Nanorana parkeri. The sequence goes on along the minus strand of NW_017306345.1, from coordinate 1,384,520 downwards.
ATCTATAGATATATATATGTATATATATATCTATAGATATATATCTATATATCTATAGATATAGATATCTATATATATATATATAGATATATATAGATATCTATATCTATAGATATATAGATATATATCTATAGATATATATCTATATATCTATAGATATAGATATCTATATATATAATTTATTATAAATAAATGGGGAAAAAATGGAATGATGAGAGGTGGATATGGCAAATAATTATGGAACAAAGTGCCAAAAAGTGACATTTCATTTGGAAAAGAAGATTGTCTTACCTGTAAAATCCTTTCCTTGGAGTACATTAATGGATATGGGAGTATTCAAGTGCATTGGGTTATATGCAGCTGCCTACAGGATATTGGACACTGGCAAATAGAGCTATAAGACAGCTCAGTATAACCCCTCCCACTCGCAGGATGCCTCTCTTTGGTTAGCAAGCAATGGTAAGAGTGGATCATAACACAAGAGGGGAGAGACCCGTGTCCCCTTACTTAGTCCCAGAAATTGATTTTACAGGGAAGACAAAAATGCCATGTGTTTATTCATACAATAAGGGACACCAGAGTATTCAAGTACATTGGGATGTCCAAAAGCAGTCCAACTGAGGGATGGGCAACACCGCAAACTAACAACGCTAAACAGGCCCATTTGCACAACACAGAGGGAACCCAACAGAGCTCACAGAGCTGCCTAAAGAACCTTGACTGAAGTTGGCATCAGGAGACCTGAAAATTCACATGGCAGAACTTAAAAAAAAAAAAAAGTGTAAACAGAAGACCAGTTGACAGTCTTGCAAATCTAAGAATCAGTTGAAGCCCAAGAAGCATTAAGACAGATTAAGTGGAGTTCACTCGCACAAGGAAAGGTTATATTTCAGAGGCCAAAATGATAAGCTTCTAAATCCCCCCTGCAGATAATGAAATGAAAAGCAGGTTGTCCCTTTTGGAGACATACAGGATAGACAAAGTGTGTCAGATTACCAGAAGGAAGCTGTAGCCAAGAGAGTCTCGAACAGCATGTACCACAACCAGACAGGAGAGGGCAACTTCCTTTACATGTTTGGGAACAGGACATAGAGAAAGGAGAACATTAAGTTAAAAATAAGAAAACCAATTAAGTGAGAAAAAAGGCCTTAGGCCTCAACACAAGCTTGCCTTTATGTACCACAAGAAAGGGTTCCTTACAGGGCAAGCCCGCCAACTCAAATTCGCAGAGGTGATGGCCCGAGGTAGGCTACTTTGTGAGTCAGTTTAGAGAGAATATCCCAGGTAAGTTCAAATGGCAGTTTCTGTAGAACAGACAGAACCAGGCTAAGGCCCCAAGGAGTCACTGGGGTTCATAAAGGGGAACAATGAAAGTGAAACTCTGCACCAAACCCTCACTAGGGATTGAGGCAAGCCTTTGAAATAAAAGCCAAGTCCAAGATTTGACCCTTGGTGGTACTTAAGGCCAAGTGCTGGTCCAGACCAGAATGGAGAAACAACAGGATTCATCCCACTGTGTGTTTCAGGTGCAATGGTATACTCTGCGAGAAGTCTATTTCCTAGCCTTCAAAAGCATATGCATAATTGACTCAGTAAGGCCCCTATCCCCTCAGGACCTTTAAAGCTAGACAGTTAAAGCCAGTAACAGAAGCAGGGTGGTAAACAGGTCCCTAGGACAGAAGATCTGGACGATCTAAGAGGGCCCATGGAGAGTCTGACTAGGTCAAAGTACCACGTTTGCAGGAACCAGTTCGGTGCGATGAGTCACTGGAATGTTCTTCCGCTCACTCCTGTGGAGTAGGCTTGGGAAGAGTTAGAGGAGCAAAAGCATAGATCATGTTGAACGGATTCCACATAGTTACAGGGTATCCACTGCGAGCGCTAGAGGATTTCTGGACCTGAAGATAAACCTGCTTACTTTGTTGTTGAATCTGGAAGCCAGAATGTTGGTGACTGAGGAGGTCTGCCTGCCAATGTACCTTGCCTATGATGTGCATGGTGGACAAGGCAGGAAGTGCTGTTCTGCTCAAGTGAGAATCTTGGTCAGATGTCCTCACTAACAAAAGGTCGAGGGATGAAGGGATAACAGAATTGCTCTAAGCTCCTGAATATTGATTTGAAGAGGAGTTTTCTCTGGCGACCAAGTCCACTAAACTGAGTGAGTACCGAGGACTCCTTGTAAGGACCTTTCAGGCCAGTGGGAGGAAATATATCCCTGACTCCAGCACTGTGCTCATGATCCACCAGGACAAGGCAAGTCTGGTTTTTGGGTCACTTTAATGCAGCAGTTCAGAGACTCAGCCTGCCTGTCCCATGCTGCCAGAATGCTGGGTTGCAATGGTCTGGAATGCAATTGGGCATAAAAGGACTGCCTCAAAAGGCAGCTATCATCAAGCTCAGAAACCTCATGCAAAAACATTGGTTGTCTCATGGGCTGCAGAGTACGGGAGAGAAGAGTACACATTTTCTCCTGAGAGAAAAACTTTGAACAGAGCCATTTCCATTACCAGATACCCCGAGCAATAGGACGTTACCAGCAGTGAATTCTGGAGGCTTAGGATCCAACTGCACCTCTGCAGGGTCTGAACAGTCAGAAGGGTGTTGGCTGAAAGTCTGCACAAACTGGTTACCCAAAAGAAGGTTGTCCAGACATCCCACTACAAGGATGCCCTAATAGTGAAGCAAGGCAAGCACCTTGGTGAAATCTCAAGGTGCAGTAGACAGACCAAAGAGAAGGGCAACAAAGTGGTAGTGTTACATGTCCACAGCAAAACGCAGGTAGCACTGGGTAGATGGAGAAGCAATGACTGACCTGGTAGATTCTGTGCAAAAAGTTTATGCTTGGTTGGAGGAAGGTGCTGTGAACCTTCATGTATAGAATGGGGCGAATGCCACTTTTGCTTTAGGAACAGTGAACAGGTTCAAGCTATATAATGGAACCCTTTCTGGAACGAGAGCTATGACCCCTTAAGGAAGTAGTTACGCCAGAGCAGTGCAGAGTCCGCCCATGTCTGTGGGGAAACAAGAGGAGTACTTCCCCGCAGGCTTGGGGAATCCCAGGGTCCAGGACTTATGGTGGAACAGAGTTCCAGGTTTAGCTTTGGACTTGGAGGCCTGGGAGAAAACAAACAACTCTTTGCCTCCAAAGTAGATTTGCCTGAATGAGTCTTGGCCTTCTTCTGCTGGGGTAAAAGGGTACTCCCACCTCTGGTGACATCCTTACAAAAGTTGTCCAGAGATTCCCCAAAAAAACCTTCTTCAAAGGCTATGCGCAAAAGGCATTTTTTGCACCAATACTCCTCTGACCAGCATTTGAGCCAAAGGGTCCTCTGCATCTGTACCTAAAGTAGACTCACCCTGCAAATTAGGTAAATATCCATCAACCCATCAACACAGTAGACCAATGAGACAGGCATGAGCTCCAGTTGTTGGAAGACAGAGGGGTCTGTAAAAGATAGGATTCGGAGAGATATACCTGGACTAGACAGCCAGATGGATGTAGTAGCAATAGTGGGTTGCAGTGCTGGGCAAGGCAGGAATAATAAGGCCTTGGAATGGGCTTTTAGCTGCTTATCAACAGGGATAGTTGAAGTCTCATTGAGACATGAAATGACAGGATCTGCAACAGGGATGGCCCACTTTTTAAGGAACCCCTTTTCAATAGGATGTTGTTGGGCTAAATACTTGGGAAGGGTAGGTCAGTCACTATACAAAAACAGACTGTAAAACTGAGTGCACCGGAAAGGTTTAACAGACTGGGGGCTTTTAAGAGAACCCAAACTGGTAACCTTACGTGCAGCGGACACAGGTTGTTACCGCTCAAGACACGTGTACTGCATCAATAAGGACCAAATGGTATCCCTAAGCTTGGAAGCAGTCAGACGACTGAGACTCCTCCTACCAAGTCACCAAGGCCATATAAGGTACTTTAATCTGCAGCTGATTGTGCAGAAGGGGTAGCCAGTTGGAAATAAAAAAATGGACTCCGGAGAGGCTTGCAGCCCTTACATTCCGAGTCAGGCAATATGGCTGAAATTTTGCCATGAACTCACATCGTAGCTGAAAATGTTTATCTGGATAGGAACGAGGAGGGAGTTACACCTGAAGGGTGAAAAGTGATCCGAGTTCTCAGTGTCAGGCCCTTCAGAACACTACAGGCCACCCTGGAACTACTAGAAAATGATATGCTGGCAGGGCACCTATTACCACAGTCAGGGATTCTAACAAGGTGTACTCACAACAATACTGCAGGATGTAGAAGGAGTTAATGCCATCTGTGACACATGACTAGAGGCAGCCAAGTACTATTCTAAATCAGATGATGCGCGTGTGTTGAGGGAATAGTGCAAGAGGAGGTCTGGAAATGCGCAGTGTGCCCAATGAGACAAAGGCCACACAGCTGCAGTGAGAGCATCCTGACCAAAAGCATAGCAAAAATAGTGCCATATTTGAAATCACAGCCAAGTGTTGGATCGAGACGGGTGCACAGCTCCCCTTCCACTGCCAGAGGATGGCATCCAGCACAGACTAAAAAAAAAGTCCAGCGCAGAGTTGTGAGACAGACCACCCAAGTCCCTTAGGGTACTCAGTAAGTGGCAAGCAGAGCAAGGCTCCTGTAAGGGCAGAAGCCATAATTCACCACAGCAGTGATGTGGACACTCCAAATAAAATTAGGGCCACATGAAATTCAGAGGACCAGCCTTATCCCAACAGTCTTTGCCTTTCCAGGGGACATAACCCCTAGGGGGTCTTCAGGGACAGGATTCCATCAACCAATGAAGCAAGGCCCTGTAAAGCACTCTGCAGCTAACTCACAATTTGTCTAGGAGAGCATCTGCCATCCTGCCTCACTTCTTTATCCCAGCATGGTCCAGGAAGGACCTCCAAAGCTATGCTGACTATCATCCCATCCAGAAAAGTAGAAGAAAAAAAAAACAAAAAAAGCCCCAGTGGCTCTGCAGAATCTAAAGAATATTGCAAGAAAAAAAAAAAGGAGTATGATCATCATGGTAAAAAAAGTTTGCTTCTCTAAGAGCAGAGAGAAGACATCAGTTCTTCTAAGGACTGAGGCATGCTGGGAGTGGGAGGGGTTATACCAGGTTGTCTCACAGCTTTGTACTTGTACTTGAATATTCCTGTTCCATCAAGAAAGGTAGACTTCCAAGTCCCTGACCTGGATTAAGTACAGAAGAAATGTGTAAAAAAGGAAGTTTGACTTTTTTGCCGAATCATGTGCTGCATGTTTACTGCAGAGCTGTGACTTACTAAAGTACTTAGTACTATACTAGTAATAAATCCAGACATAGCCATGCAAGTCACACAGCTTTACAGAATTTACAAAAGATGAGCAACAAAGATAGCCCCATATTTTGTATTTAGAAACATTTTAAATTAGGTTTTCAATGCTAAGCACCATTCCTGTAATATTAAAAATTTAGTACAGTGAGAACCAGATACAGATTAAACAGAATGTGAAGTCACCCAGAACAAAAACACTTCAAAGATATCTCATGACAATCAAGACTGCCGTCACAGGAGTGGAAACCTTTTGCTCATATTTTGAAAGGAAGCATGAAACTGGGAATGCAATAGTAAATCTAAGAATCAGAGTACGTTCCCATGCAGGATCAATTTGAATACTGTCATACAGTCAATGCCTTTTTACTAGAGACAGTTTTGTATCTATTAAACCACAAATTTGTAAAGGAATACTTAGAAGGACCGTCAGACACTATTTGCATCTATCTATCTAGAATAAAAATGTCTTGACACTAAAAAGACACCATATACGTCGAGTCATACTAGTAAATCTATTAACTTTAAGCCCGTAAGTAATTTCCAAGATGCCGTTTTAACAGCTGAATTAGTCTAAAATGCAAGAAAAGGTGAATGCAATGTACCCTGTAGAATGTCTTTAATATATTCTAAAAGTTCCAAGACATGGTAGTTGTTCTCTTATGTCTGTGTTTTAAGAGCACTAAAACATGTAAGTTATAATGTAGTTCTAATATAAGTAACATACGGGAGAAAGTAAAAAAAAAAGAAGTCTGAAATCATTTTTTCATTAACCAAGATAACTGTTAGAGTTCATTACCCAACATATAAGATTTCTAAGACACCTACTCACTGCAAATTAAAAATGCAGTTATGCATAAAAGAGAACAGCAACTTTATAAATATTATCCATTATCACTGGGAGCAGCAGACATTTAAAATGAGACCTTATATACTTCTCATTCCGCTGTTAGATTAAATAGAATCCTACATGGGACTGGTCCTTCCAGCAACACTTTTCTACTTGGTGTTTGACCCATTATCATCATCAGGACTCCTGTTATCACTTAAACACTCTTCAGCACAAGTCTTTATATACAAAATCAAGATTGTAAATATGAAATTCACAGTGAAGGCTCTATATAACCTGTTTCACACAGGGCAATATTTATCTGGAGGCTGTTGTCCAGATGTAGGTCTCGCACTACTTGGAGCAAGAGGATTGGATCTAGGGAACATAGTCGGCTTGGGACGGGTAGCTGGAGGCCGTGAATGGGGTAGATGTACTGATTTGGCAGTACGGAAGGAATAGGGGATGTCACTGGCAGAACTTGAGCTGCGCTGGAAACCAGGCTCTGTGTCTTGCAGTACTTGAGTATGAAGAGGGCTAGAAGGCTCAGAACTGGGAGTAGCCATAGGAGAAGTCTTTAGAGGATCCAAGGTGTCCAGGACAATATCTGGGGCATGTTTTGCACTGCTCTGATGCTCTAGATCCCGCAGTTCACTAAGGGCAGAATTCATTGTTGCTTCAATATCCTGGAAAAAAAAAAAAAAAAGGTTTAGTTTAGTAGATACTCAAGTATTACATGATAACGTTTTACCTGCCAAATGGTAATAGTGCGAAATGTATCTTTAGTTCTAGACATGCAGGATGCCTAGAACTAAACATAAATGAGGTAATACATTAGAGTGTATTGTAAAAGCAACATGAAAGAAATCCTGGCAAGTCATAAAGAATGGGGGCTACAGTGAGTCAAGAAAAAAACCCAAAACGTTTGGGTAAAAAATGATCACGTTTTTTCAGATGTTAACGTTCACTGTGACTTGCAAATGAACAGCATAGAATCATGTTGGTGCAACAGTTTTTCATCAGTTTCTATAAGTTAGAACCATGAACCCTTTCGCTGTCAGGCCCTGCACTCCCCTTCTAAACTCAGGTGGCTATATCATTTTTGCAATATTTCACACCTGATATAGCAGAACTGTCCTCTGTAAGTCTAATCATGACATATTGCACTGCACAGCGGACAGCAACTAGGCCCAAGCAGATGCAAGGTCTCACTCAGCAGGGGGAATGTGGGACCTCTGTAGAGAGACCATTGGTTGCAGAGAGCTAGATTCCATCTCTACAGTGTGATGACAGGCAACAGGTTTTTCTATTCAGGCTGATGCACATGGAATGTAGCAAATTTAAACCGAAAGTTCGATTGGGCTTTAAGGTGCATCTATACTTTGTTCAGGGAAAAGTACCAGGTTAACTTCGTAATGGGGGAGGGAGTTTATACCGGCCTCTGTACCAGTGCACAGACACGTTGCATTGTGGGAGGAATAGGAGGGAATCACATGCTTCCCAATACCCATAAGTACTATGCATTACACCTTGCTAAAGTGAGAAACCAGGGTGGCAGAAGGAAATATAAGCTGAAGGGGTGGGTGAAGTGGTGTTATGTGAACCCATTACTTTGCTATGGATGGGCAATTTAATGATTCACTTAGGAGCAGCTGCTGGAATGGCTGGGTGGGACTACTAAGTTTAGCATAACAGTGTGTGCCTGTAAATTTTAGAAAGATATGACAACCAAAGAAAATAACCTGAGCAATAATCACTGGATCCAAAGGGCGATGATTATTGAAACTCTTTGACCTGCTGGCAGCCATTGCTTTCCGAACTTGGGAGGAGTCCATCTTGTTTCTAAGTGAGGAGTGTCGGCTAATGCTGCCAACAGCTCCATGCCCACTGATAGAGCAGCGATCTGGAGCTTCGCGATAAAAGCTTGGGTTCATGATGGGCTGAGAAGATGGCCTTACAGTTGCTGCTGGAGAAGCTGGTTCAGATGTGTCAGAGCTGGAGAGACTGTCACTCTGGTGTAATGGTCTTCGGATACTACCAGGATCTGGTCTCTTCCTTTGCCTGAATTAAGGGAGAAAAAAAAAATTAAACTGGGGTGTATATAGTTCTTGAATAGTGAGATGAAACAAAGACAATTTGCAAAACATTATTACAATTTTGTGAATACAATGAAATAAGAAAGAACTCAAGACACCTGGTGGAGGGACTGTTTCATAGTACACAATATTTTGATGACAACATTACAGGAAAATTAGCTGCAACATGGTAGTAAGAAAGTGGGGTGATTTTTATTTCAGGTATGACCCCAAGGGTGTATAACTGTGTATAAAACAGAACTAAATCACTATAAATAAATAGAGAAGCTCCAACCATATAGAATATACAATTAGAATCCGTAAAAATCAAGTCCAATAGATTATATACTTAATAAGTGCTAATAAACATCAAAAAATAAAAAAGTCCCGGCAGCCGAAACACTTGATTTTCCCCTCTGTGCCGCTGGCTGTATCTCAGGGATGAGGAGTCCGATCCTTTCGGATAGAATGTTACCAAAGTGCTTTGCCGTATGTCCCGCAGATTTTTAAGGATGAACAAAAGAGAGAACCTTCATAGCGTAATATATAAAGCCTTAAAAAAAATTTTATTCGAAAAATTAGGCTTACAAGGCAAAGAATTTTCGGCCAGCTAAAATCAGCACAGAAACAAGCATAAAACCTCGTGTTTGTGAACTCAGCATCTACTCTCCTCGACGCTTTTCGTCATGTGACTTCCTCAGAAGGGGAGGAAGTCACTTCTGAGGAAGTCACATGACGAAACGCATCGAGGAGAGTAGACGCTGAGTTCACAGACACGAGGTTTTATGCTGGTTTCTGTGCTGATTTTAGCTGGCCGAAAATTCTTTGCCTTGTAAGCCTATTTTTTTGGAATAAATTTTTTTTAAGGCTTTATATATTACGCTATGAAGGTTCTCTCTTTTGTTCATCCTTAAAAATCTGCGGGACATACGGCAAAGCACTTTGGTAACATTCTATCCGAAAGGATTGGACTCCTCATCCCTGAGATACAGCCAGCGGCATAGAGGGGAAAATCAAGTGTTTCGCTGCCGGGACTCGCAGAGAAGTCTTCTATGTTTAAGTCTAACCACGCCACCACTTGCTACGAGCTTTCTTCCAACTTCCCTTTGGTGAGTACCCACCCGAGAGGGGCTGCTCGGATCATCTTCAAGCACATTGCTATCTTTGTATATTTGCATATTTGCACACGGAGTTCACCGTTCACCGGATTATTCTACCTATTTGGACACATTTTTTTTTTATTTTTTTTTGATGTTTATTAGCACTTATTAACTATATAATCTATTGGACTTGATTTTTACTGATTCTAATTGTATATTCTATATGGTTGGAGCTTCTCTATTTATTTATAGTGATTTAGTTCTGTTTTATACACAGTTATACACCTAATAGGTTTATAAACCGGTTTTTGCCCGAAAACCTACCCTTCGCTCCTTTGCACATTTTACCCCTAGCGCTTTGCTTTTTTCGATCATATTAGGATTTATCCCTCTTCAGAGCAGCTTCGGGTTTTAATTATTCATTCACATTTTCATTTTTAATTCATTTATTCCTATATTACCACTGTGACGGAATGCACCATCACTGTGCTAGTTGGAGGGGGCTGCAGGCCGGCCTCTTACCCACCGATTATGGCCCAGCAAGAGAACAGGAGATTTTGGGGCTAGATGTACATTTTATATGCAGACAGTGACTGTTGCCCTCTGTGAAATATATGTTTTAAAATGGTGGAGGACAAGGACTTGGCCACATGGTTTGTCTATTCAAAATGGAGAGACTTAATTAAGTGAAGTCAGTTGCATAGCTTCCCCCCCCACCTGTTATCTGATGCTCACCCTATTGTACTGTGACTGTGTATGTAAATGTCTGATTCCCTGTGTAAGCTGTTATCTGTGTTTGTCATGAGGGGGAGGGGTTGTAGCCCTCCCAGTGTCTCTAAAGTGAATGTCCTTTGTTTAATAAAGCAGTTGCTCTTTCTATGTTGAACCTTCAACATGAGTTTTGCCTCGTGATTGGGGGTTAGGGGCTGGTTACTGCCAATCTGCTGGCTGAGAGTGGGGTTTGGCGGGCAGGAGACGCTCTTTGGCGGAGGTACCCAGTCGGGGTACCAGGCGGTCCGTCACAACCACCCCCCTCCAGAAGCGCAGATTAACTTGTTTACATGACCCCAAGGGCCCAGACACTCTACTGCACTGTGGTCATGCACATTTTAGTGCATGTTACTCTAACACACATCATTGCATTGTACTATATATTTTGTATTGCAGTGCCGTTCATAAAGAATGGCACTACACACACTAGCGGACAGTGTTGAAGAACACACACAGGTATGGTGAACTGCATTGCTGAAAATGCTGCACATGCATAGCATGGTCTGTGTTAAGCTGCATTGCTGAAAATACAATTCCTATGTCAAAGTGATGTTAAACCTTCTGTTTTTTGTTTTTTTAACCGTTTCTATTTATAGGGCCCAGATTTACTTTAAAAAAACTTTTTATTTCCTCGTTCTCTAGTGGTATCTCCCCCGTATGGGTGCCTCCATCATCTATCCAGCTGCTGTGAAGGCACCCGTGCGTGCACGCTCACGGTCGTGCCTATCCATAGACACACACACAGCATGCAGCTGGCCATGCCCCCACCTTTGCAGTAACAGTTCGACAAACAGCAGAAATTTTTTTTAAATTTTTGCCCGCAGTTACAAACAGGTCATATTAAAAGAAGGAAATTATTTAGTATGGCTTTGGCTGACTCAAGATGACTAAATGGCAACCTCTGTTGCTCATACAATGTATACATTTAAAAATGAAATGTGAAGAAGTGAATATGGTAAGAGATAAATCAGCAGGAAGAGGATTATCCAGATGCGAGTGATTTAGACTTGAAAGTAGAATAAAGGAAATACAAAAATGGAAAAAAAATCCCCCAAAAAGTTACTAATACAGGCAGTCCCTGGGTTACGGACGTCCGACTTATGTACAATCCGTACTTACGAACGGGGTCCACAGTTCTCCTAAATGTACCAGCAGCTGCCGATACATTTAGGAGAACTGTGGCTGCGGCAGCCTTTGTCCTTTCAAATCCCCGCTGCTCTCCGCGCCTGTGTTGGCGGAGGCAGCAGGGACACAGACCGCTGCATACCGCCGATGCCCCACGTACCTCCGCTGATGTGCCGGCTTCCTCTTCAGCCGTTCAGTCACCTTCCCAGGTTCGGACGATCCTCCGGTCTCCTGGTCCGGCCGCGGCTCCTCTGCCCCGCCCCGTGCCTACTCTTCATTGCAGGCTGGGAGCCATACCCAGCCTGCTATTGGATATTGTAAAATGCAATAGCATGTAGCAAGCTGGCTATTGCACCCGCCCACTGTCTGCTGTCAATCAGCATGGGGGGACCTAATAGAGAACTTTCTGCTTCAGGCCCCTCCTCTGCTGAAAGGTAAGTTCTCCCCAAGCATGAGAACAGATACAGATTTAAAAGGAAGAGCAGCAAAGAGAAGGGGAACAACCATGGATTACAGTAAGGCACACATTACAGTATTGGTTTATGTTAAAAAATCTGAGGGTTTAATGTCACTTTAAGTACAAACCTAAAGTCCCTAACTTGTATGTAACCCGGGTGACTGCCTGTATACATAGTCCTGCTGTGGGAATAATAATATGTACAGGAAGGCTACGTAATGAGTCTATGCAATGACGAGAAGAATTATCAGTAATTGAAGTAAAATGTACTCCCTCACATGGTGGAGGAGCTGACCAGGAGCTGGCAGTAGGTTTATTTGGTAGGTGTTCTGTTAGAAAGGGAATTTAACCACTTCAGCTTTCATACCTTTAAACCCCTTTTGACCAGAGCTATTTTTTACATAACTGCCTGTTTATTTAGTGATCATTTTGTATTTCAGATAATGCAAAAATTATTTTAATTTCTATGTAATATATAGCCAAATGAAAAAAAATCATGTTAGTGGTAAAAAAGGTTTACTGTAAATAAAAAAAAAAAGTGTATACATTTCATTCTATAAAAATTGTCCCATTTAAAACGCAAAATATTTGTTACAAAATGAAAAAAACTGCGCTTTTTTTTCAACTTTGCACATTTTTTTTGCACAATATATTAATGGTAAACTAAAGATTTACTTATTGAAAAATCTTTTTCTTGAAGTCCACAGGAATATATTAATCCTGAAACATTTAGGTTATATTCTGGAGGTTTGGATGCTCGCAAACCAAAACAAATTGAAGGCCCGTCCCCATATAATCCCCACCTCAGTGAGCAGTACATAATATCACTAAACACAGAGGGCTAAATAGAATTTAGGAAAAAGATTTTACAGTAAATACAAAAATCCTATTTTCTTTATCGTTTATTTTAGGACACAGGAATGCAGTAATATTTACACATTTGGGATTTCCAAAAGCAGTCCAACTGAGGGGAGGACAGCAGCTACTGCTGGATTTGGGATAGAACCAGAAGCCATCTGTAACAATCAGAAGGATTAAGGCCTAAATCTGAACCATAAGAGGTGAAGTTCCCAACAGGACAGTGAAACTGCTTAAGGCTGGGCACACACCTTACAACCATCGCAAGACTTTTGTCTTGCGATGGTTGTAAGGTACTTAAAAAAAACGTACAATCTCCCTATGTTGCATAGGCAGATTGTACTTGCGATGATCGCAAGCCACGCCCCCTGAGGGGCGGGCTTCCGATGACCGCAATGCCGAACGGGCAGTGTGCGCTTGCGCACACCGGCCCTTGCGGCTGTTATGGTATGGAAATGCCACAAACCCGCCGAACATCGTACGATGCTCGGCGGGTTTTCGAACATGTCCATAAGTTTAAAGTCGTGCGACCTTACAGTAGTAGAGAATTAAATTGTGTGTATCTTCCTGCACTCCTTACCAGATCTCCTAGGAGATGATGTCTGTAATAGGGTGCTTGTAGCGACCACGGAGGCACCGTGTAGTCAAGTAGTAATTCCAAAAGATGTCACCAGCACTCCAAAAGTAGATTCAATATATTTTAAAGACAACGGTCATTCAAAATCACAAGTATTAAACACTGAACAAACTTTAAGCCCAACTCGACACAAAAAGCTTGCACACACCGTTTCCTCAAAAGTTACTTGCCTTGATGTACGTTTTCTTATTCACTCTGCAAATCTTCTAGAGCTTACGTCTGAGTGGGCAGAGAAGTACAGAAGGAGCTGTACTTCCACCCACAGTAAACCAGACCTCAGCACTACGGTTGCATCTATGCCTTCTTCTCCTCCTGGTTATTCAGAAAACACAAAGCCCAGGTTTCATTTGTGAATGAGACCTGCTGTGCTAACATCCGAGCGTGTACAAAAAGTACAGCGAGAGTTGTACTTGCATTCACATGTAAACATGATTTGCAAGTGAAAAAAAGTGTACCTCAAGGCAAGTGGCTTTTAAGTAAACTAAGTGAGCAACTCGTTTAAAACCAGAAAGCTTACTGTGCCCAGAGTTGGGCTTTAAGCCTTGATGAACTTACTTGTTAATGTTTGCAAGGTAAATGTCCGCCACATGGCTTCCAACAGAGCAGCCGAGACTGGCTCTAGTCATAACTTTCTCTTCAGTCAGTGTCTCAGAACTCTCTGAATCAGAACGAGGACTAGATCTTTCACTAGGGGGGCCATCACTGTGGGAAAACATAACAAAAATCAAGAATGAATAGGCTTAGAATACATTATAGCAAGGGATATATCTCGCTATCACAACGATCGGAGTCAGAATAATACAATTCCTTTAGAGCCCATTCATGCCAGACTCAGTGTCGTGCTACACTATATTGCCAAAAGTATTGGGACGCCTGCCTTTACACACACATGAACTTTAATGGCATCCCAGTCTTAGACGGTAGGGTTCAATATTGAGTTGGCCCACCCTTTGCAGCCATAACACCTTCAACTCTTCTGGGAAGGCGTCCACAAGGTTTAGGCGTGTGTCTATGGGAACGTCTGACCAGTCTTCCAGAAGCGCATTTGTGAGGTCAGGTAATGATGTTGGACGAGAAGGCCGGGCTCGCGGTCTCCACTCTAATTCATCCCAATGGTCTATCAGGTTGAGGTCAGGACTCTGTGCAGGCCAGTCAAGTTAGGCCAACCCAAACTCATGGAACATGGAAATGCATGACAAATCTGCAGTTTCTGGGTGTAAATGGGCCCTTAATTCCAGATCATAAATAATGGTTGCATTAGTATTCTTACATAGAATTCTAGGTATGTAAACACCTTGCAAATTCATTAGATTTTGAAACTTTAAACACCATTCATAGGTACAGTATGGGTGCACTTCTTCAGCCTGGAATTTGACAATTTACACTAGTTTGGAATATTTGAAACAACCTTCAAATTACAAAAATTACAAGTAACCAGGTTCAAAAACACATACCTTCCTCTTATAATCCTCTTGCTGCTGTATGCAATGTTATCGGAGTAGGCGCCTGTGTAACAGTGGAAAAATATGTTAATAAAAGTTCCAGATTTAATATGTTCCTCGAGGATACAAAAGCACAATATCCTTTTGACCTACAGGGACATATGCCACATTTATACCATTGTGCAAGCATACCTAGAACCTAGAGGTGCACCGAAATAAAATAAAAAGAGAGTCAGGCCAAAACCGAAAATGTTTTTTATTCTAACTTTTTCAAAAATTTTATTTTTATAAACTTTTAAATGTTTTCATATTTTATTTATGCATTTTTAATATTTTTTTACTTTTAGGGGCTTTGGGCTTCTCTTTTTCCGCAGCCTCTCTTAGAAATGAACAGGAATCCTCTATACTTTGTGTCCCTGTTCATTCATAACATGAGGACAGAGTGTTTACTATATCCACAATCATGAAATCCCATTCATTCATAATTGGGGACAGTAAACATACTATGTCCTCAATTATTTACAAACACTCAGCAATCACTGATTGCTGAGTATTTGTACCCGCTCTCCATCCTGACAGCTGTCACAGGAGGCTGGGCGGGACGGTGCGGGAGGAGAGCTCAGCCTCCTGTAACAGCGCTGGCTGTCTCCGCCCACACTGCTCTCCTCTGATCTGTGACAGGTGGCTGAGCGGTACGGGAGAAGAGATGCCGGCCGCTCACAGCACTCTCCTCCCGTACCGCTCAGCCTCCTGTGACAGCTTCTCTCCTCCCCGCTGGGACACAGAGCAGCGCCCAGCAGGGAGGAGAGAAATCACAGATGCACCGCTATTTTGGGCAAAAAATTGCACTTTCGACATTTTGCCAAAAGTGCCATTTTCGGCTAGGTTTCGGCAGCCGATATGTCAGTGCACCTCTACTAGAACCTCTGCAAATCATGTACAGCAATCACATGAAGATACTGTACATCTGCACTTATCCACTAACACCAAAACTGTTTAACAAGTACTGTTGATAAGCCAAACTTATTTTGCAACAGAAGCTACAAAATATCTTCATCCTCAGATACAACAAACTAAAGATTGTTTTTGGATAAACTAAAATTAGCTTTTGACAACAGATGTCATTTATCATGTCCTCAGAAATAAGCTTTTCATGCCAATGATTGTTTGTCCTAACAGCCAGTGGACATGAAATCACTGACAAAGCTCATATGACATCAACCCCAACAAACAATGGGGGAATTCATTTCTGGCACTATTGTCCCTCTAAAACCATTTGCATCTAATTAAAAAAGCCTTGTGACAGTTTTGGTTGCAGTTCTGACACATGCAATAGATTCAGGTAGTGCTGATTATCACACCTTTAAGGACCAGTATGACTGTGATAAGAGTAAAAAAGAATTACCGCAAGTTCACAGGATAGGAAACTGGCAGTAATAAAGACCAACACCGATCTAGCGTACAGAGAGGCACCAGTGCTCAGAGTGGGGCATGATGTGCTGAGAAGTTGTCATGAATATGACAGCTTCCTGCGAATGGTTCATTGGTTGCTACGACACCAGGTTGTTGGTATCCTAGCCCCATTCAGCTGCCAGCCAGGAGATTGCCTTAGCAGACAGCTAAATGTAAACAGTGGGGCAGGGGATCCTGGCAGATATCATTACTCAAATATGGCTATATTTGGGTAATGATGTCAGCTAGCATCACATGCAACAATGTTTGCATTCAGACATCTGCCCGAGAATCTCCTGTCTGGCAGCCAAACAGGGCACAGGATAAATCAATGGTTGCCAAGATGCTGTTGGCTACATAGCTGACAGCCTATTGGGAACAAATAATGCTGACAGCGGGAGGAGCCTGACAAGGAACTCAGAGACTAGCTCCCCATCAGGTCCATCTCCCTGGTGATTGACAGCAGGTAGTGGTTGGATTCCATAGCCAATAGACAGTCTGCTATTGACTAATCTGCCCACTGTCTGCTGTCAATCAGTAACAGAGCGGACCTAATGGGAAACTAGTCCCCCACCATCCAAATCAGGCTCTACCTACTGTCAGCATCCCCGATTGGTAAAGATGCTGTTGTCTGCAAAGCAGAAGAATACTGATCTACAGAATATACAGAAAAGAGAAACATATGCAGTAAATCTCTGGAATACATACACAATTTCCCATGCTATATCCCTTTAAAAACCCTGTAAGTATAGAAAGATACCTGCTGATCTGCAGACATGCACTCTGCAACTAATTTCTTGTGGGCTGCCCAGTATTTTTGTAGAGTGAATGATATCAGCTCTGTCCAGCTGCCCTTTAATAAACTAATGAATCCCTCCAACTATCCTAATCCCATATACTAAAAGAGAAAGGGGGGGGGGGGGGGTTCCCCGAGAGGAGACAACACAAAACAGCTCTGAATTTCTCAGGATTAACAGTTTTTTTTTGCACTTACTGAACAGATATAACTAATCACTTTCAATTGTGTATATATACAAAAGCAAAGCAGAGCAAATAAGAGGTTTATTATATGAGGTTAGGGTGTTCATACACCAACAGACTCACCATTGTCTGTGGTGTGCATCTCAACTGCTATATCCAAAACAGAATCGTCCAAAGAGATGGGCACGCTATGAGAACTTTCACTAGAGATAAATAGGTAAGGAAAAATATTGGATCATTTTGATTACTAAGATAATCACATACACAGCCGAAAAACATATGTAAAGTAAGGGTTAAATAAGAGAAATTATAGAATGAAAAAACAAAAAGTCCAAAATGCAAAAGTAAACTGTAAAAGTATTTTTTTTTAAAACAAGTGTGAATTGTGGAAGTTATAAAACAATAATGTGGTAGTGAAGGGGTGTATTTATAAAACATTTGCAGAGCTAATCGTTTTGACATCTTAGTTTATGGCTACTAGATGGAGCTGCGGGGCTAGGAATTTCCTATGCTCATTGGCTCTTTCTAGTGGCCATAAAGTGGTGCAAATCTAAAATAAGAGCATATGCAGGGCAAACTGCTCTGCAACCATTTTATAGATTCACCCCTTAGGGTTCCAGCAGACATAGGTTTTAAAAGAGATTTACTAGATTAATTAAATGGTAAAAAAAAATGTTTTTTTGAAAGTGGCACAGATAAAATTAAGCTAAAATTGAAAGAATAAACATTTTTTTTAATAGCGTTAGTACTGACCTAGGCATTTAGGCTAAAGTGTATCCGCAATTTACACTTTTGCACTATTTACACCTTGGGGTACCAGATCAAGGACTACATAGAAGCCAAAGATGTTCAAGCAACCAGCATATTTAAAAGCCGGACAGCAGTATACAGCTCGCTGTATACTGAGATGCCGCAGTATACTGCGAGCAGCTGCGAAGATGCCGCAGCTGAAGCGGATCCCGACAATTGTGCCGGGATCCGCCCAGCTGCGTGACTGACAGCTGGCTCTGCCTATCTAGAGGCAGAGCCAGCTGTACCCGCCCCTTCCCCCGTCCGTTCCGACAGTCAGCGCTGGCGGATCGGAGCGGGGAGGGGGAATCCAGCCCCTCCCCTGTCACAGCAGAGGGCCGTGACAGGATCGAGAGGTGAGCGAACGCCGGTATATGTTCGCTCACCTCCCGATCTACCGAGCCGACCTGTGACAGTGTCTAAGGTCGACTAGAACTATGAGGTGAGTGAAAATCACTCACCTCATAGTTCTCCTTTAAAAGCAGACACCAAGTCTGTATTAAAAACAAAATACAAGAGACATAGAAGGAAATTTATCAAAACTGGAGCAGACAAAATCTTGAGTACCTGTGCATGGCAACCAATCAGCATCTTTTTTTCATTTTCAAATCTTAACTGAACAAACTGAAGACAGAAGTGTATTGGTTGCTGTGCACAGCTGCTCCAGTTTTGATTTCCCCCATAGACTTCATAAATCCTGTACAGATCATTGAAAATTACAGTAAAGTGCTACTGTTAAAAAGCACCACTGCTATAATGGAATTAAATTGTGGTCTCTGAATGCCTTGACGTGTTTCACCTCGTCCAGGCTTCCTCAGCATGTACGTTTCAGAAATGTTAATACTATTCCTGCAAAAGGAAGCTGCATGGATATATGTTAAATATCCTACGGCCTGATGGTATTAAAAGGTAAAAATGACAATAGGGCAATGAACCTATGATCAAGGAAACTGCAAAGGGGCAGAGGTAGGTCTGCTAATCTGTGTGGGTAGACTGGAAGGTTGAAGGTGAGAAGGAATGGTAGTCAAAGGTTTGATTTGCATCTCTGGACTAGCGATCTCTGCACCTAAGAGCCTCAAAGGAGAACTATGGGGTTAGGGCTTTTCCCCATAGTTCTCCTAAGGGTAACGGGAGGACACAAACTAGCGTCCTTCATAATAAAATCAAGGACTGCCCAAAAAAACCTCCCTTCAAGAGCATGCGGGTCAGGTGCTCCTTGGGCAGCAGGAATTGCAAAACAGCACTATAGTCAGAGTGCTCTATGCAAGTGTTTGGCAAAATAAATGTGGGAGACATGCAAAGATGTTTCCTGCAGGCCATCACAGATTAAGTGCAAAGCTCCACATGCATTAGTTAAAGATCTACTAAAGCTGTGGCACGATCCCTTTTAATTGACCATTCTGGCACATGGAAGTGGCAGAAACTGACCACTCTGCCATGCTTTGACAAACTTAAGTCACTGCCGGAATAGGGAGAAAGGCAGTGCCCGCTTCTAAAAAGTGTTTCCAACTGCTCAATAAGGTCTTTGAATACAAGGACATCTTCTACTATCCTAGTGGGCCACTGATAAATCCTTTCCTGGTGAACAATTATGGTGAACATTGTGGGGGTGTCAAAGGCATGTTGGGGCATTTCTAATGACCAGAGAGGAAGACCTTGAAGAGTGGCTTCAATTAGAAGGCCTTTGCAGCCTCAGGTGCTTTGAGAGACCTGAAACATCTGGCTGATTTTCCAGTTTCAGAGAGGTGCGCAATGCATCAATATGAGCCAAAAAGGTCTCCTAATCCCGCAGTAATAGCAGAAGACTGATTCCTCAAGGATAATTTCTGGAAACTCATGGAGCAACTCAGAACAGTCACTGGTTGGAGAAGCCGGAGAAGCTGCTAGGGCTGTTGCAGGTCAGCCCTAAAGTCTGTGGGAGCAGGAATGGGAGTGCTCATAAAAGCCTCTGTGGTCAAAGCCAGGTTGGAACTGGGTGAATTGGGCCACAGAGTCAGTGCTCAGTCCCATACCGTGGAAACACTGGTGAAAACCAGTGGAAAGTGGAAATTTCGAAGGCAACCAGTGACTAAAGTAATGAGACAGATCCCTGTGCTTTGCTCCAACCAGCCTACTCATGTAGTGCATCCATAGAAACAGGCTGCTGCATCTATGGTATGTCCCTCAGCATCCTCACCTCCTATACACAGTGTAAAGAACATGATGACTTGGGGACCTTAGACCGCTGCAGTGGACCTGCTCCCACAGACTTTAGAACAAGTCATCATGTTCTTTACACTGTGTATAGGAGGTGAGGATGCTGAGGGACATACCATAGATGCAGCAGAGAGGCAGACAGGTAGAGGTAGAAGAAATTCTATCACAGCCAGCTGACTTGGAGGATCGGGTGAATATAACTTATTTTTGACCTCAGGCAAAAACTAGCACTTAACTCTTGGAGTGTGGGGGTAGCCCCCACTGCAAGGGTTAATCACATTTTTACCCCGAGTTGTTCTTAAGTAGTCTGTGGCAAATCAATCATTTGTTTCTGCATACCAGTCTTCGCTGACACCGCCAGGAACATAGACAGGTCCATCCAACTCAGAAGGACCTTGGAAGATACTGTCATGCTGCATGATGATGGTTTTGATTAGTTCGTTTATATGAGACTGGCAGGACACTTGGTCGTGATTGTCAGGAACACACATCAGGGAAGGGCCAAAGCAAATTGCCAGGTTATAAGGGTCCATCATATTATCATCACTGAAGTGAGAAAGACTGGAAAAAAAAAGAGAAATACAAAATCAGTAAATAAATATCACTTCTAATTCTGAAAAGATGAATATGAAATGGGACAGTGTCAATTTTTATTTGAAATAACATCACGTAAAATCTTTTTTCTTCAGTAGCTCATTGGTAGACATCAAAGAATTCTAGAGTATATAGCCAGCTTCTAGGAGGTGGGACAATAGGGTAAGAAGAAAGGTATAGCTCCTCCCTCTGGGCTATACCCCTCTGCACATGTAGTTATTGCTCAGGAGTAGCTGGTGGTAATAATCCACATACAATTGGGCACTACCATTATCCCTGGCAACAAGAAACAGAAATATAAAACTGAGACTTGGGATGAGGTTCGGGTTCATGGCTACACAGGGTTCGCTGCAAACTTTGGCTGTTTGTAGATCGCCGAATGGGCACAGTAAGCACACCTCTGGCTGCAGCAGGAAGTAATACATTGTATGGTGGTAACACTGCTTGCAGATAATTTTTGCCCCTGTGGCATTATAACCTCCATATGTTGAGGACATGTGGCCTGGTATGGGGCTTCCCCCTTAAAAATCAATTTAAAAAAAAACTCTCTAATCTAGGCATGCAGCCTGGGTGGCCAGAAAAGAGGGTATAAACTGGCACGGCTGCCCATAGACTTGCATTGGTGGATCGGATTGGACTAGCTGTATGAAAAAAAGTCTAAGGGTAATTTACTATATTTATTTGTGACTGAACACACACATTAAAAAAATGAAGTACTGCCTGCAGTTCTTTTGTGTGTTGTTAGTGCAACGAGGTGTGACATGGTACAACTGCATCACACTGTGCTATCCCCATAGAACGTAATGAATAAAGTTCTAACAAAAAAAAAAAAAAAGGTAAACAGTGTGATACACCGTGATTGGCACATTAGCACTGTGCCTGGCAATGCTCACCAGGAGCCAGGCATTGCAGTGCTGCTGGTGTGAATGGGCCCTTAGAAAACATGCTGCAGCCACATGTTAGCCCCTTGGGGCAGGATTCCTCCAGAGAATGTAAAAACTTGGATACCAACTGACACAGCTCAGCCACTGGTTAGGACAGGGAATGAAAACTCTGGAGGAGTTCTGCTCTTTGCTCTGCAAGCCCTTGGTACATAAGTCATCCTTCCTGTGCCTGAACGAATAACCATGCATTGTGGTGCTTTGTATGCTTGCTTTTTGCAGGCAAAACGGTCATGGCCAAGACTGCCACACAAGGACTGCAAAATTTACACACTTGGTACACACACTTATTCAATTTACTAAACTATTCTTTTAGATACCAATAGTGCAGGAATCCTAACGGTATGACAAACATGTCTGCTTTCCAAAAAGAGGCAGTGAAATGAAAGGTAGGTCCTGATGGCCCTTAATATGTCCAGAAAGTGAAATGCAATCCCCTTATGGTGAAAAGGAGATTGGCAAAAGGAAGCAGGAACGTCTTCATTGATATAAAAGTGCACCAGCAATACGAAAGGCCCTAAATTCAGACACCCTACACGCAGGGCCAATGGAAATCAGAAAGGTTACCCTCCAAGACAGAATAGCAGGGCTTCCATCTTAAAGGGTTCAAAGGAGAAAGCCTGGGAGAATGGATAGGAATAAATTTAAGGCTCAAAAAGGTAATGATGGGCAACAGGAAGCAAGAACGTCTTCATTGATATGAAAAGTCCAACAACAACAATTTTGAGAATCCATGCAGACATGATAACCATGCACAAACTCATCTAGTACTCACTCTCCGATTCTGTAACCTGGAGGTAGGCCCTGTGAAACAAGCATTCTGGTGTGTGCGTCAGAGCAGGTGGACAAAAGGAAGTTGTGCAGGCATCGCAGAGCGATTATTAAGCTTGGCCACACAGAGTAGCAGCTAACACAGGCATAGTGTGTGATCATATGGGGAGGTCTGCCAGTTTATCCCTTGTGACGCACTCTTTTTGGTCTTAAGCTGGGTACACACTGACATATGACAGGTTCCTCTATCCACACTAACAGCATGGATGAGCGAATTTGCTGCTGTGTACAATGTAAACAGACAGTGGCGCCAGCTGCTGTCAGAATTCCTGAACAGTACTTGCAGCTGACTGAAGAAAGTCAGGAACTAAACTTCTTATATACATTACCATATATGGCCAGAGTAACTGGTTTTCTACTAGAAATTAGGGCCTTAAAAAGGAGAACTATGAGGCGAGTGATTTTCACTCAACTTCATAGTTCGAGCTGACGTGTGACAATGAAACTGTCACACATCGGCTCAATAGATCGGGAAGTGAGCGAATACATACCGTCGCTCGCTGACTTCTCGATCATGTTCCTGCAGAGAGCCGTGACTGATGCTCACGGCTCCCTGCAGGGATCCCCCCCCACCCCCCGCTCCTCCAGCGCTGACTGGTGGAACGGACAGAGGAGGGGGCAGGCACAGCTGGCTCTGCCTCAAGATTGACAGCTGGCTCTGCCTATCACAAAGCTGGGTGGATCTCGACAGTAATGTCGGGATCCGTTCCAGCTGCAGCGTCTCAGTATAACGCGAGCTGTGGCTCGCAATATACTGAGGTTTGGGTCACGGGAGGACGCTAGTTTGTGTCCTCCTGTGACCCTTAGGAGAACTATGGGGAAAGCACCGACCCCATAGTTCTCCTTTAACTACATGATCTGCCAGACCTTTAGCCTTTAAGAGCTGCTCTTCAGAAGCCAGGCTGTCTGCTTCCATGTTTACACTTGTGAATGTAATTCTGGACCCTGTAACACCAATCTGGTCTGTCGGAAGAAACCAAGAGGGGTGCACAAGACAGCAGGATAGAGAACTAGGGTATTTGGCCAAATATGACATTACAAGAATTATATTTGTGTTTATAGGGAGAATTTCCAAAGGACTTGAGGAAAGTGATAATATAGGTCAAATATCTAAGGGTTGAAGAGTGCATCTACTCCCAACGCATTGTACCTTGGAGTAAGAGAGAAATAAAACCCTGTATTTGCATTAGTCTGTATAGCAAGAAGGTCCCATTGGAGAAAACCCCAAAGAGATGTAATCACAGCAAAGACGTCTGGGTGCATGGACCATTCCACTTCTCAGCTGAGTTCGGTTAGCAATTTAGATAATCTTCCAACTGATAGCGAGACTCTTTCAAATGGGTACCAAAAAGGAAGACCGTTTTTCTGCCCAGGCTAGAATCTTCTTTGAAACAAAGTGCAGGGAAGGGCTCTTGGTGACACCCTGTCTGGTTTATATGCCAAATTTGTGGCATTGTCAAATAGAATGAGGAGGTGAGGCCCTATGACCTCTCAATACTTTCAATACTTCCAACTGAAGGATTGTCTTGATTGGGTCCAGTGGCCGTGTGCCACCTGATCCAGCCACAAAAGCTCACATTCGTGGTGAGTCTCAGGGACATAGGAAGAGACAAACCGAGAGTTTTACTTCCACCACTATACAGTGGGTTGAAGTCTTATTGAACCAACAGCAGTATGAAACCATACCTTCAGGAGAAAGACTAAAAAGGGGCCTTTGGTGAAATTGGGCCCACTGGTATACAAGACAAAAGCCTCAGGGCAGACATGTCCCTGAGGCTGAAAGTATGTCTTTGCTGAAGATGACTTTTTTCTTCTAGAAGTAAGATCCTCTGCTTTAAAGAGTCATTTGAATATCCTAGCAAATAAACAGTCTTGCAAGGGGGCCAGAGATGACTTGATGCAGATTAGCCATCAGTCACCTTTGTGTGAACTGGAGGTTTGTTCCTGAAAGGTATTTTTCTTTTCAGCTGTACACTCTAGTGTGGCATCCAGCTCAGGCTCAAACAAAAGATCCCCCATAAAGCACATACTGTAAACATGATGATTTCTACAGCACATTTTTTCTTAGGAACAGCTTCTTTTCCTTTGTCAGGGCCTCTGGCCTAGCAAAAAGTAACAAAAAAAACATGTAGGCAGGAAAAATGTTTACAACCCTACATGAAAAAGGACCCAACACCAAGGGGTACCAGGCCCAAGGCAGGCCCTGAACAGGGGAAGTGCATATAAGAAAAGGCACAGTAAGGCAGACAGTTCAGGCGGTAAAAAAAAAAAAAAAAAAAAAAAAAGGGTGTAGCCGGTTAGGAACTGGGGCCAGTGGCAACGGTAACTGTCAGAGCAGCTGTCTGAGCAGGATGATACATCAGCAGACTCAATCTACTCAGCATCTGTGCTTGGTGAGGAGCACCAGGAAGTGCACCAGTCATGGTGACCTGGCGACCATCAGTCCAGCGGGGAACAGAGGCAGTACGCTGTCGAACGC
The DNA here is from genome assembly GCF_000935625.1 of Nanorana parkeri. Taxonomy (NCBI): domain Eukaryota; kingdom Metazoa; phylum Chordata; class Amphibia; order Anura; family Dicroglossidae; genus Nanorana; species Nanorana parkeri. Next base: position 1,359,668 of record NW_017306345.1, on the reverse strand, counting down.
CTCATGCTTATGTACAATGTGGCCGACAGGATAAAATACCAGCTCATCTGCCGGCAGGTCCCACTAGATAGGGGTGAGTAGATCCAGCCATTAGATCTTCGTCAGGCACTCGGGCCTTCACTTGTCCATAAGGAGGAGGAGACTGAAGGGCAGAAGCAGGCTAGAATAACCCTTTAACAGGAAATAGGATATGAAAAAAAGGTATTAAAAAGGAATAAAGGTCACATGAGGGATAGAGACTCTACTGCCAAGTTCCATGCAATGCATCACCTCTGAACAAAGGTAACACAAAAAACAGAGGAGGCTGCCAGAGGGGCTGCCTTTTAACTTGGCAATGTTTCCTGTCCTGGCAGGAGGACCCTCTACCACTCGTGCTATCCTGGAAGACGACTGGGGAAAAGGGGGTTATTATATGCAATTTTCATTTTTAATAGACTAATAATAATTTTCAAAAATGCTATTATTCCTGCCTAAAATATGTAAATTAAAGAAAATATCTATACAGCAACTCACATTCTTTTGAACAGATTGATCAGATATCACCTTGGGGAAACTGGGAGCCATGACGACTCTGACTGGCAACTAGAAATTCTACAAAAAAGGCCATTCGATATCCAAAAATATGTGATCATATACTTACTTGCAATAGGAGTAATGTTCACCTCATCAATGTAATCTAAACAATAATCTGCTGAGACAGCTGCACTGTATATGGAATACTTTACATAAATTGTTTGCCACTCGGCACTAAGTTATACAAATTCAGCTTTAACCACCGCTGTAACACAACGCTATGTTTGACAGAAACATGAACCAATCATTCTTTTGTCTGTTGTGGAGAATTCTTTATTTAACTTTGGTAATAACATGCCAAAGTATTAGACAGTTCAATATACAAGTAAAATCAGCACAGAAATAAAAATCTATATATTTAGCATATGGTAAACTTACTTATTGAGGAAGGCAAAGAGGTATCTCATGAGCACAAGAGTGGAAGCAGGGAGACCAAGGAGAACCTTGCGTACGTGGGAAGCTCTTTCTTGCATGTTGTCTAAAGCTGAAAATCAAAGTAAATTTATTTTTTTTATATATATATATATATATTTTCTCATTTGTGTAAGGTAATCTACAATAGCAAACAAACTACCACACTAAAGATATCACAGTGATATAGGTTATTTCACAAACTTGTTTCAATGATAAATCACGCTCCCTGAATTACAGAATAATCAGTTATATTTGTAAAAGTGTCATTATGGCTGGGTTAATAAAGCTCCTTAGGGTCAGGATGCACAACATCAATATCCAAAGTGGAGGAACAGGTGACATTTTTGGGGGTCACTTTATTTTTCTTATTTTCACATGTTCTGATATTAACACGTGGTGTCAAAACAGACTTCCTCCCACTGCACATTGTTACATGTTTACAGGCCTGTGCAGTACACAACAGAGATTCACACATGCAGTTCAAATAATGAGATGCCTACACTGTGTGTTATTACCACATCTTGGGCATACACAGTAGACATTGCAGGGCCATGCATACATATGCGGGTGGAGAGCTGCGGGAAAATGCATGCCATTGTGCACACAGCATTATTGGTAAACAAAACAGTTAAATGTTATTAAAAGACACACTTTTGAATAGTAGAAGAGGAAAAAAATATTAGGAAGTGAGGAGTCAGGAATTGGATTTTTTTTGTACTTGTAAAATTGTTTTCTCTAAAGTTCAGTGGAGAAAACTAGGGTTCCATTCTTCAGCATGTGGTATAGCTCCTACATCTACAAGGTTTTTGCACTATGCAAATTAAAAAGTGCACAACACTTTTTGGTTCTAACCCTGCACCTGCATACAATCTTAGTAGTAGCAAAGCAATGAATAGCAGGAGAAGGATAAAACAACCTTCCATAATACAGTAATACCTTGGTTTACAAGTAACTTGGTTTGAGAGTGTTTTGCAAGACAAGCAAACATTTCTGAAAATGTTTGCCTTGATATACAAGCAATGTCTTGCAAGAAGAGCAAAATTTTGTAGAAAACCACCACCGAATAAGGCTGTAGCAGTGCGAGCGATGAGTCTTTTTAACGACAATGCATGTCACATTGAATAGATTCCTTGTTAAGGTTTCACGAAATGAAAAAGATTCCATTGAGTCAAGAGATAGCAGTGATTCCGTTAGTGATAGTGAAAGTCGTCCTACACAATAATCCTCCTCTCTTGTCCCCCTCACACCAGCCACGAAGATACCGGTTTATTTTCTTTATATATTGTACAGTATTATATTACAGTATTGTAATCATTTTTATATGAATATTTTTGAGTTGTGGAACGAATCATCTGAATTTCCATTATTTCCAATGGGGAAATTCGCTTTGATATACAAGCGCTTTGGATTACAAGCATGCTTCCGGAACGAATTATGCTCGTAAACCAAGGTATCACTGTAGTTTCGTACTGTGGCAAGAGACAAACACAAGAGATAGAAAGGAAGAAGCTGTGTCAGAGGGGAGGGAGCTGGGTCCTGCAATTAACTATTAGAGAAAAGGACACAAAAAAAGCCAAAAAAAACGTTATCCCAGCATTCATTGGGGGACGCATTGTGTGGTATGCCCTAAAGCAGACACCAAATTATGGGCGTGCAAGGACACTAAACAAAAAAATAGAAAATAAAAAGCCCCGCCAATCCTCACGGAAAGTTGTGTGATTAACTATGACAGTGGTTTACAGTCACATTTTCCAATACAGCCACTTACACCCTGTAGAGTTCAGTAAACCAGACCAGATATAAATATTTTAAGCCTAGTAGACTGAGTGCTGAAAGGCCCAAAAAGTTCTCATTGCTCTTGCAAAATGAGCGGGGACAGGGAATAGGGGCCCCAGTCTTTCAGGAAATAGGCCTGAAAAATCCATATGGCTTCAACCGGATTCCTCCATCAACACAGACAGGTGCCGCCGGCACCTGTCAGAATACCAGATCAGAGCGATCGAAAATTTTCCAGCCGGTTCCTTCGATCAGCCGATTGAGGAATGCTGGCTGAAAGGAAGCCGACAACCCCACACACTGTGCGAATTTCGGCCGGTACATTAAAAACCGTCTGAAATTCGACCAGTGAAAGGGCACCGTAAGAGAGTGGAAAGTAATCTGTTTAGGATGATCAGGTGAACAGGGGCCATAGAGAAAGAAGGAAGCACAATAACCTAACTTCTGCAGTAAGACTGTAGGAAAGAAGAAAGCTTTAGTTCAGACTCTGTACTCCTTTTGACAATAACAAAAACATACAATTACCAAAGGATGGTGAACTGGAAGCTTACATTTAGCAGAAGTGACACGTATAAACCTGGACAATAGGTAACAAAAGAACCCCAATTTTCCAATGAACATAAAAACTCTGAATCCAACATTTCCTGTCTCTGGAACTACACAATACACTTACATGTAAGAAGTGAGGAGATTGTATTAACTGTAATAACACCCCATCCTTGCCATCTATACCCACTCACCCCATAACATTTCAAGCTTGAATAACAGTAATCATAACAAGTAGCAGATATTGTTATACTGTTTATTATGTATACTATACATTAAGCTAGAAAAAGTCATTGATCCAAATTAAGAATTACATGGCTTGAGTTACCATAGGTAATGAAAGAATAAACAATCTCTACCAATCTAATAGCAATCAGGTGTTCAAGTCGACATCTGGAAATGTATACTCTGATTTATCAAGTGATATTTTCCCATTAATAATATCTGCTAATGTAATAAATGCTTTGGCAGCCTAATAAACTGGGCATGTAGATGAAAATGCAAGCACTTACAAACACCGCTCAGGAGATCAGGAAACATTTCTTTTGGGAAAAGAGGCGTAGAAAGCCCCCGAAAGTAGAGCTTAAGAACACCAGCAACCGAATCCAAATCATGGTCATTCTGATCTTCTAGAGGGTCCTCTCCTGTAAAGCATAAAATAAAAGCTAAAATTTAAGAGGATTTGAAAAATATGCAAAAATACAAAATATACTTTAGGAGCAAGCAAAAACAGATGAATTTGTAGTCACCAAAACAAAGGACTTTTGACTTGCCTATAGAATCCTTTTCTTGGACACAAGCTGAATGAGAGACCACTGGGTATATTGCATTGTCATGTGGTAAATGTTGTCTGTTTCTTTTAATAACAGATCACCAGTGTCATGTGACTGGATACTGACCAGAGCTGTTGGAGCCTATATAACCCCTCCCGCAACAGGATATCCTCAGTTATTACCTCAAAGGAGGCTACCATCTGGCCCAGAATTTTCATGCAAAAATAAATGGTCAGACACTTTCTGGACTGCAGGGTCGGAATATGTGAGCAGAAAGACAGCCCTTTCTCTTGTAGAAGGAATGCCCTGGATAGAGTCATGTCCAAGACCAGGCCTAGATATTGCAGGTAATAGGAAGGCTCCAGTACTCATTTCTGTAAATTTAGGATCCATTTGAAGCTCTGCAGGGTCTGTAGTGTTCATTAATGATGGAGGACAGGGCTAACGTTGACTGCTTTCTCAGGAGCAGGTTGTTCAAATACCCCACTATGGGGATCCCCTGGGAGTGCAGCATGGTCAAAACAAGGGCCAGCACTTTGGTGATCACCCTAGGTGCTGTAGGCAGACCAAAGAGAAGAGTAACAAACTGAAAATGCTGGCTACCCACAGCAAACACAGGTCGTGAGGCTGGTCATGGAAAATGGGGTTGTGTAAATACGCACCCAGGATTCCACGGAGGCAATGACAGATCATGTGGATTTCATTCAAAACCTTTGGACCCACGGGGTCTGATCAGGGAACTTCAGGCCTAAGATAGGGGAAACCCCTCCCTTGGCGCTGGGGACAGTGGAGAGCTCTGAAAAATGTCTGCCTCCGGGGACTATGACCCCTTGACAAAGATGCAAAGAGATCCGTCCATCTCTGATGAGATTTGGCAAGATTTGACAACAGCAAACACGGATGAGGCAGGAAGTGAAAATTTAGTTTGTACCCTTTGATAACACATTGAACCCAAGTGTTGCAGATGTACCTTACCCAAATTGCAAAAGTCTGAAAGACATCCCTCTCTCGCAAAATTGGGGATGCCTCTCTACTGCAAAATGGGCTAACTTCCTGCCTTTGCAAACTAGTAGGACCAGGCCTTGCAACTATGGATGCACCGATACCGATACTGGTATCGGGCCAATACAGGGCATTTTCACGACTACTTGTACTCGTGAAAAGGTCCCCATTCTAAAGGCCGATACAGGCCCTTAAACATTTTGAATAAGTTCGGCTGCTTGAGGTCCCGCGCTTGCTGGGGACCTCAGGCAGCCTGCAGAAGACCTCGCAGTAGCAGTGTCGGTCCAGCCACATATAGCTGCCTCCTCTCCGAGAACGGCCCAATAACAAAGCACCAATGCTTGTTTCTCTGTGATCCTCTTTACTGAAACACCTGTGCTGTTAAATACCTCTTTCACCTATACTTCAGCTCACCTAGGAATATATATATATAT
>NW_017306345.1:1316982-1352936 GCF_000935625.1 Nanorana parkeri | reverse complement strand
ATATGCAACACTGACCAAGATTATGTCTGCTGTAGCAAATTAAAATGTCAGATCAGGAGGGGCCACTGCAATTAAATGGGTAGACATGTAGACACGGCTGCTGGGGTGATCAAAGATCTGGGAGTCTTGTATGACCCTGACAGTCTTGATTCAGCTGAGCTGAACAGAGATGTCCTACCCTCCCCTCAGCACACTAACTAAGCTTGCGCTGTAGATGCAGGGGGTATAGTCATTAGATGGGGCTGAGCCCAGTGTCTTCTTTGTCCCGTATGTAGAAAACTGAATTCTGTGTCCACCAATCAATGCTTGGAAAAAAAAAAAAGGTGCAAGAGAGGGGTCAAAAGACACGAGTCAGAACCTGGGGTCTACATTGGTTCCTCTAGAAATATTTATTTGAATATCAAATTCTAATATTCTCCATGGATTTCAAAATGTCTTATATAAAATTGCAAGATATCTGGACACAAAAAGACAATACACACCTACCTCTCTCAAATGCATTCTTAATATCATTTACTTCAACTTGGGAGCCAGACACTCGGAATATGCCCTCATGTCGAAGACCTAGAACAGGATATAGCAATGGAATGATTAATGAAAGGAAAATATGTACTTACTGAGGAGACCAGTTGCTGAAGTTTTGAGAGAGGAATGTTGTCCTATTCTTGCCTGATATAGGATTCTAACTGCTCAACAGTCCTGGGTTTTCTTTGTCATATTTTATGTTTCAAGATGTGCCAAATGTTTGCAAAAGGTCTGGTATGATATTATGTTCTGTAGATTTTACACGGTGTCCCAACTTTTTTGGTATTGGGTGTTGTGTAAGCCACATTATTTGTATACATGCATTCATCTTACTGCACTGCACATACATATGTTTACCCATCTGCATGTGACGTATGCTGTTTCATGCAGCATTTTAAATAAAACAGTTGACAAAGAAAAAATGGTATTGGTAAATGCTAAATATTTTATTCATACCATGACGGCTAAGGAACTGTATACAGCTTTCAACCACCAATGGAATTTGCTGCTTGGATTCCTAAAATAGAGAGTTATTTGAGAAATTTGTCAAAGCAATGCAAAACATAGCTACAAGTATGCATACAGTAGCATCCACAATGATTATCACTCACTTGTTGGTCTTTAACATAAAAATACAGATATCTTTTAATATAATCCTTATGTCTTATTTACAACAGTCTGTTGCCTACACTGTCATGAACGGATAAACCCATTTAAAGGAGAACTATGAGGCCAGTGCTTTTCACTCACCTCATAGTTCTAGCCAACCTGTGACAATGAGACTGTCACAGGTCGGCTCAGTAGTTCGGGAGGTGAGCGAACACATACCGGGTTCCCTCACCTCTCGATCCTGTCACAGCTCTCTGCAGTGACAGGGGAGGGGCTGGATTCCCCTTTCCGATCCGACAGCGCTGACTGGCGGAACGGATGGGGGAGGGGCGGGTACAGCTGGCTCTGCCTCTAGATAGGCAGAGCCAGCTGTCACTCACGCAGCTGGGCGGATCCAGACATAATTGTCGGGATCCGCTTCAGCTGCGGCGTCTCAGTATACCGCGAACAGCAGCGTCTCATTATACCGCGAGCTGTAGCTCGCGGTATACTGAGCTTAGGGTGACGGGAGGACGCTAGTTTGTGTCCTCCCGTTACACCAGGGAGAACTATGGGGAAAAGCCTTAACCCCATAGTTCTCCTTTAAAGTCCTTATAACCTTAAAGTGAAATTAGTGTATTTGCAGTCACTTATTTTGAAATAAATAGCTATGCTACTACAAACAGGAAGTGTTTGGCTTTAAAATTGCTGACTTATAGACTTTCTTTGTGAAATGGAGTCCCCCTTTTCCTGCCAACACAGCCCTGACACGTCGAGGCATGGACTGCACTAACCCTCTGAAGGCATCCTGTGCTATCTGGCACCAAGTCGTCAATAGAAAACATTTCAAGTCCTCTAAGTTGCGGGGTAGGGCGTCAAACTTATCGTTTTCCTCAAACCATTTTTGCAGTGTGGGCAGACACAATAATTTGGTCCAAGTCATCAGACCAGGCTACCTTCTTCCATTGCTTTGTGGTACAGTTCTGATGCTCACGGATCAGCATCTGCATTGACTGGTCTGGGCGCTCCATACACAACAAACTGATGCACTGTGTATTCAGACAGCTTTCTATCAAAACCAGCATTAACCTTTTCAGCAACATGAGCTGTAGTAGCTCTTCTATTGGATGCACTACACGGGCAGCCTTCGTTCCCCACGTGCATCAATGAGCCTTGACTGCCCATGACCCTGTCGCCAGTTCACTGGTTTACCTTCCTTAGACCACTTTTAGTAGGTCCTGACCACTGCAGATGGGGATCTTGCCACATGAGCTGCAGTTTTGGAGTTGCCCTGACCCAGTTGTCTAGCCATTACAATTTGTCAAAGTCGCTCAAATCCTAACGTAGGAGCTCCACAGGGTATGAAGGTGGGCAGTAAGTGCAGGAGAGGGGTGTGGAGGGCATTAGAGCGGGCATGCACACACATGTATACATAATTAGCAAATATATGCATTTTTGGGAACAAGAGCAACTGTGACAATGAATGCAATCTGCTGGCTGGCGAGTCTGATGGAGACAACAGAGTGGTAGAGTATATACTATAAACAGGAAGACAAATGTAATGTATAACAAAGCATAAACAGTGTATAGTGTAGATCAGGGGTGCCCATTAGGTAGATCGGGATCTACCAGTAGCTCTCGAAGCTGATGCTGGTAGATCATGAAGGGTGCGAATGGTGGCCCCTTTATTCCATTTTGGTATATTTATTTAGCTGTGCACACATGATTACCTATTAGCCTGAGTCTACTGAGCCAAGCTCCCTGACATCCTTTATGGTGGTTGAAGTGCTATGTATTACATCAAAGAATATTCGTTTACACAGCCTGTTGCACTACACTGTTTGCAAGATACAGCAAGGTGAGCCATTGCAGGAGAGGGGTGTGGAGGGCATTAGAGCGGGCATGCACACACATGTATACATAATTAGCAAATATATGCATTTTTGGGAACAAGAGCAACTGTGACAATGAATGCAATCTGCTGGCTGGCGAGTCTGATGGAGACAACAGAGTGGTAGAGTATATACTATAAACAGGAAGACAAATGTAATGTATAACAAAGCATAAACAGTGTATAGTGTAGATCAGGGGTGCCCATTAGGTAGATCGGGATCTACCAGTAGCTCTCGAAGCTGATGCTGGTAGATCATGAAGGGTGCGAATGGTGGCCCCTTTATTCCATTTTGGTATATTTATTTAGCTGTGCACACATGATTACCTATTAGCCTGAGTCTACTGAGCCAAGCTCCCTGACATCCTTTATGGTGGTTGAAGTGCTATGTATTACATCAAAGAATATTCGTTTACACAGCCTGTTGCACTACACTGTTTGCAAGATACAGCAAGGTGAGCCAGGAGAGAGAGCGGTGTGAGACAGACAGGAGAGAGAGGAAAGTTAGCCAGGGGAGAGAGATCGAGGAGAGACAGCCAGGGGAGAGACAGCCACAGGAGAGAGCAAAGAGAGACAGCCAGGAGAAAAAACAAGGAATGACAGCCATGAGGATGAGCAAGGAGGAGAGACAGTCAGGAGAGAGAGAGAGCGAGGAGAGACAGCCAGGAGAGAGAGAGCGAGGGAGGTTTTTCCCGCTGGTAGATCTCATGTAGCTAGTCATTTGAAAAGTAGATCTTAACACAAAAATTGTGGGCACCCCTGGTGTAGATCATGGGTATGCAACCTCAGCACTCCAGCTGTTGTGGAAGTACAAGTCCCATGATGCATTGCAATACTGACTCCCAAAGACATGAAGGGATTTGTAGTTTCACCACAAATGGAGTGTTGGGATTGCCTACCTCTAGTGTAGATCCATGTGGAGTACAGGAGGTACAGCACAGTGTAGAAAGTGGAATGATAAACAGTAAGAAATAGAGTATACAATGAGTAGAATGCATGTGAATAGTATATGCAATATAGAAAAAAATAGAAAAAAAAAAGCACAGAACAAGCTAAAGGAGAACTACAGTCAGGTTACAAATCATCAGCAAACTTACATTCCATCAGGGTGTGCCATTGTTACTTCTTTTAGAATACAGTATTAGAATCTAAAGACTGTGCCTAGCAGCCTAAAATAACTGGAGAGCCAAGATGCATTATGTTCACGTGCTAAATGGTTAGTTGTACGCAGTAGCAGTTTATAGGAGTTTTAATTTAAAAGACCTTCAAGAACAAGAATCTGAAAGTTTTTTGTCAATTTACAAAATGTATTAATGAACTGGCCACATTTCTCCTTTATTAAAAACTATTTTTTTTGGTACTCATACTAAAATCCTTTTCTCTGTGTTCCTTAGAAGACACAGCTCTACTTTAGTTACTCAGTGACTGGGTATATTGCCACCGGTAAAACCCTTTTCGCAACTCCGTTACATGGCACAGTAGTGCAACAAAAACATGCACAACAAAATATAAACAAACGTATGTACCTATAAAGGAAGCAGCAAGCCAGAGGGGTGGGTGCTGTGTCCTCCAATGAACACAGACGTAAAAAAATTTAAATAAAATACTATTTTCTCTTTCATTCGTTCTTCATTTCATTTATTATTTTATATTTTCTGCTTTAGTTAATCACTGACTGGGACATCCCGAAACAGTGCCACAACAGGGAGGGCAAAAAATTAGATCGGAAGATCAGACTGACCGTATTAAAGAAACAGTGATGCAGATCAGTGAAACTGCCACCTGCAAAATTTACTCCCAAAACTGGCATGGGATGATGCTGCCATGGCATTCAAAGGCAGCTCAATTGCCCTAACTACATCCAAGGAATGTAGGGGTAGGGCCACTTCCTTAAGGTGAACTGGCATTAGAGACGAGAGAGAGAGAGATGTCCTCACTTAGGTGTAAAGCTGTTACTTCCCTCATTCAGGATGACCATCCTTAAAAAACACCAAATATGGTAGCTTGATTGACAATGCCTCCAAATCAGATACCCTACAAGCTGAAGTGAAGAAGGACATCAAACAAGCCACTTTCTGAGTTAATGTTAAAGTAGTGTTGGATCTCTGTGGTGTGCAAAGGTTTGTTTTTTTGCACAACTGAAAATATTAGGGTCCCATGGTGACAACTGTGTTCTTACAGGAGGGGCAAAAACTCCCTGAATGAAGGCACGGAGAAATGGCAGTGATGTTGGAGCAGCCTGTGGGGGCTAGCCTCCTTCTTACTGACTATGGACCTAGGACTATGCAGACCCCCTCGGACCTCTTGGGGTTACAAGGAACTATTATCCCAGGTTTATGTGTGGAGTGGATATACTGCATATTTCCCCTGGCATTACGTTTAAGCGCTTGTTCACACCAAATGCAGACCAGATCTGCATGAGTTTCTGCACATGCAGTGCAGTGTGTTATACAGTGGTTTTTGCTGTGATTTTTATACATTCCAGGCTGTTTTTGGTAAAAAGTATATATATATATATACATACATATACACATACACACAGGTGAAACTCGAATAATTAGAATATCGTGCAAAGTTAATTTATTTCACTACTGCAACTTAAAAGGTGAAACGAATATATGAGATAGACTCATTACATGCAAAGCAAGATAATTCAAGCCGTGATTTGTCATAATTGTGATGATTATGGCTTACAGCTCATGAAAACCCCAAGAACCCCAAATCCACAACCTCAAAAAAGTAGATTACATGCAATCAATAAAACAAGGATTGTACATAGAACAATATCGGACCTCTGAAAAGTACAAGCATGCATATGTACTCAGTACTTGGTTTGGGCCCCTTTTGCAGCACTTACTGCAATTACTTTTGCACGATATTCTAATTATTCGAGTTTCACCTGTATATATTTTTTGTGTGTTTAAAATGGGCTTTTAGTGCGTTCCAGGGCATTTGTATGCGTTTTTGATGAGTTTGCATGCGTTCCAGAGCAGGTAAAATAGGGCTTGCTGCAGTTTTTTTTACATGCTCTGGAACTGAATGCTGCGGTGTGAACTAGAGCCCAAAATACCATTGGAATACATTGGACGCAGTTTTGATCCGGTCTGTAACTGCTCTGCTCCAGGAACACGCTTGCTGAGAATTAGCCCTGAGTGCCCATTAATGAGCTAACCCTTTAATGCACTTAGTGCAAGTTAGAGAGTGCTGTTGCATGGCTACGTACTTTACATTTTTATTTTTTCTTTATTTACTTACAAGCCCCTATGCGATAGCGTTAGGAGGTGACAGGCTCTCTTTATGGAATCTGTTACCTCCAATACAGGAGTTTAAGCATATCTCCTGTGACAGCTGAGACAGGAAGGATGAATACAGCTCTCCTGTCAGTGTTAACACGGAGCAGACCAGAGAACTCCAGTCTACTCTCGATCCTAAACCAAGAAGAGCGGAGGACCCCGAAAACCACAGCCAGCAACCAGGCAGCTGGCGGAGAGCGAGGAGACAGATTGCCAGGGGGGAGGGGGGATAGTGACAAGCGGACTGCTTGTACTAGATTACTTGTACAAAACGGATCCATCTATATTTGGCTCTGCGCTGCTTGCTCGAAGCAGGGCTAAATGTAGGGGGGGAAAAAAGGCTTGATCGCTGGGGACCTTGGCAGCCTTCCTGTGAAGTGCCTGTGTCACTGATCTACTAAATGAGATCAAAAGACTTAAAAAGAAATGCACAGATCTGGAATTACATGGGCAAACTCTTTCAAAGTATTACAGAGTCTGCAAAATACCGGAAGGATTCCGCATCAAGAATCAAGCAACAATTAGACACTAATGTTAATTTTGCGAGAAGTGGTGCGAGGCCTCCACACAACTCCCTTAGAATTCACATGTCATGCTAAAGGTTTTAAAACATCATTTCTGAAGAATGATGTGCGGACAACATTTCTTCTAGATTCATGTGAAGCGCAGCGCCTATTTACAGCCCCAGATTCAGTTTAAAAATGTAAAAGCACTGGTATTGACTCTTCGTATCGGGGCATTGTATATATCCATCTATTCTACAGTGTACCGGACCACTTTGAGCAAGTTAAAAACATTCCCGGTGCAAGCCTTTTAAATTGTATACATGGTCTTTCTACTGTTTATACACAATTAACAAACACCACAATTAACACAATTGACATTACATTAAACATTACCTGCTTTCTTAGAGTTGACATTCGTCGACCACTAAAAACACAAATAGAAATAGATATGACAATAAATTCATCAAGCACCAATACAATATTTTAGATTATTCACTTAAAATACTTTAAATAATGACCTTGCTAGAGAACAGTCGGTGCGTTGACCTGTAAAATTAAAATAAAATCCAACAAATTACACATCATAGGAATACAGTTTATACTAGCAAGTTGCATTAATTGGATTTTTTCATATCTGAATCAAAGTGCATGGTTACCATACAATGACTAACTTAGCAGCAGGAAAATATTAGTGATGAAAATAATGTTATAAAATATCTGTCTAGAATAGATAAAGGGAATTTATGGTTCTATAGCAACAAAACAAAGTCCAGAAAGCAAAAAATAGTGAGTCTAGCAGGCTGTACAAGTCATTTTAACTGCTTTCATTATGTTATTACACAGGGTTCTCATAAAAACATTTATTTTTACACACCATCATGATGCTACGGTATGGACATAAACGTACATGCAAAAAACAAAAACTGAACGCCTTTAATCATATTTAGTGTTATTGCATCTCCTCATATGTTTTTTTTTTTCCTTGATACATAGTTATGAAGCTTGAATAAAGACATCAAGCCCAACGTGTGTGTAAATACAAATATAGGTGTATACAAGTCATCAAGAGTACCTATACCTCTGTATATTGTGCTCACTGAGGAAAGCGTCCACATTTTTATTTGAAGAGTCTATACTCTGTTGACACCACTACCTGGAGAAGAAGAGTGTCTCACATTTTTACCAAATTACATGAACTTACAGTAAACCGTTTATTTTTTGGTTTAATATATTTTTATTATTATTACGCATTGATACATTCACAATAATAACATTCACACATTTCATAAATGTAGATAAAAGATGTACTCTCTGTGTGTATCTAGTAAGGATAGCATATCTTGATTAACATAATCCATTCAATTACATTCTTATCTATACATATGTTTACTCATGCTTTCCCCATAACATTTATCCCCTTAGCCACAATTCTACTCTCCCAGTCAATCCGCTAACACTCCTTTCGTCATTTAGAGGGGTGGGGGAACTTTCCCAGTGTGTTTGTGTAAAACTATTTTAGAGTCCTCAACCTTGTCCAGATACCTCCTTTCCCTTCCCTACTTTCTTCGTGTCTTCCTCACTCTATTTTGTGTATGACTAAATAGTCTAAACTATAGTGTCTATATGACTGTGAGATTCCCCTCCCCCCGCCGCCATCCCCTAATACTTGTGTTCTTATCATTCTTGTGTTACAAAAAAAAACAAAACTGTTAGTCCATTTTCCTGTTGTGAATGCGTTATATATTATACCCCTCACTGTGTAACCTACTATCTCACACCTTACCCTTTACCTCCCTAAGTGTTGTTCCTAACCCCCCTCCCCCCAGTAACCATCATACTTCTACAAACTACCATGTAAACAGGTCTAATGCTTTAACGTCTATCCATGTATAATTAAGTCTGCCGTTATGTGCATCTATGGGGATTATCTATGTCCTAGAGACCTCTGCCTGTCTATAAACTTCCCATTTCTCCCATGTCTTATCATATTTATCTTTCCTATCTGCATCACTTGCACTTAATTCTTCCATGTTTCTTATTTCGTCCATTATTTTCCCCCAACTCTCCAATGACGGTGGTTCCGTGGATTTCCAGCATCGTGATACACTTACTCTGGCTGCCGCCAGTGTGAATCTATTACTGATTTTACTAATCGCCATTACAGGCTATTTCCCCATTTGCAGAGGTATTTAAAAAAAAAAAAATATGCCAGCAATGTACACTGAGCGTACATGAAGCAGGCATATGCAGTTGCTGTATATGAACACAGAAACTTACATTTTTTCTTAGCTTTACTCTTCATCACCTCATGGAAATGGCTGCCTCAATGTTTAGCAAGCGAACTGTATACATTACAACTGAGCTCTCCCACACCTCCATTCATTATTAAATAATAGCGTCAAATAATTAGCATATTGTTGATGTTAGGCTGACTGGTGTGTAGTTCCCTGGTAAACAGCTCAACCTTTTTGGAATATTTCTACAACAGTTGATTCACACCAGTCAGTTGCCTCCCTTCCAGTCAGTAACAGTCCTTGAAAATTAGGTACAATGGTCTCGCTATAACTTGGCTTAGCTCCCTAAGATCTGTGGGTGTAAGTTATCTCATTTGGGGATTTATTCACATTAAGTTTTTCTAGTCTGTTTTGAACCCTGCCTTCTGTCAACCATTCAGCACATTGCATTGTTTTTTTCATTAAATGCGTCATTTACATTAATATATACTGGGGAGAAGAATGTATTTATTACCTTTGTCTTCTCCTTGTCATTTGGCATCAACCTCCCATGCTCATCTTTTGTGGGGTCTACGTGTTCCTTTCTTACCTTTTAACAGTTTCCATATTGGAAGAATTTTTGGGGGTTCTTTTTACTGACTGGCAACATTTTTTGTATTCTACTTTAGCTCCCTTTTAAGGTCTTTGCTTTTCCTCATTGATATTTTGTTTTCCTGTCAGATTCAGCCACATAGGTTTAATTCTTATAAATATTTAGTCCCATGTGGGATCATACAGTAAAGAACAAAGCTTGTTGAAGTTGGCCTTTTTGAAGTTTAAAGTTCCTGTCATACCAACATGCCTCTCTTTTCCACAACTTACTGCAAATGTAATCACCCTGAGATCACGGTTACCCAAGGTGGTCTATAGCATACACCCACAATCTGTGTACAATTAGCTTCGGTCTTATGAAGCTCCAGCCACACAGACTTTGCACCGTCACAACTCTCATTTCTGACATTTCTCATGTTCATTTTCAGATTGACCTTTACATACAAGCATAACTCATCTCCCTTCCATTAACTCAGTCCCTCCGAAACAGGTTGTACCCTTGTATATTAGCAGCCCAGTCATGTTAGCGGTTTCTGATACTGCCACAAAGTCAATGGTCCTCCCCGAGTAACAAAAGTTCAATCTCCACCAATTTGTTTGTTACACTAGCATTTGTGTACATACTTTTTAATTTAGTGCTTGTGCTATTTATTGTGCATCCCCAAATTGCAGTTAATTTCCTCAAACATTCTGTATCGAACATTGGTGATGTAAATTCCTGACTGGCTGGTTTGAGCTCCATTTCACCCTTTATTTTATGAC
The DNA here is from genome assembly GCF_000935625.1 of Nanorana parkeri. NCBI lineage: Eukaryota > Metazoa > Chordata > Amphibia > Anura > Dicroglossidae > Nanorana > Nanorana parkeri. The sequence continues at coordinate 1,342,546 of NW_017306345.1, read as the reverse complement.
CCTGACAGTGCCCTGCAGTAGTCTCAATGCCTGGCAGAGCTCTCAGTGCCCAGCAGTAGTCACAGTCAACAGTAATACTCAGTGCCTCAAGCAGTGAAACCAGCGGGGTCACCTCAAGGAAGTGGGGAGAGTGGAGGCAGTAGATCAGAAGATGATAGTGGTAGGGAAGAGCGATGTTGGACTCCATATGGAGACCCCCACTGGCCCAAAAGTACCAAGTTCACTGCAACCCCCCCAATTTTCTGTGTGGTGCCAGTGCAGAGGGGAAAACAGAGGTACCTATATACCACCCATAGAGAAGGGGGAGAAGGGATTACAAATATCACATTCTGACAAGATGAAAAGGGGAGTACCTTCTCCTGACAGGCCACCTCCAATGAAAATGGAGGTAATGTCAGCTGGGGGGGTTTGGACGACACATCTGTGACAGATCAGTAAATCACTTGGTCATATGTGCCCTGCCCCCTCTCCAATAACTCAATGGCTGCCCTTAGATCCAGGATAAAAACATAAAATACTGTTTTAAAAAATGGTAAACCTCACATAGCAATAAAATACGACATGCATTATGCTTTAGCGGACTGATCCAGATAGCCATTGGTTTGTAGGACTAGTTATGGTTGATTACGCTTTTTTAGACATGTACATTTTCACATTTACTTGAAATATATAATTTTGATATGGGAGTCGGTGTATTTAAGGACTTAAATCCCTGGTGGTGATTTAAAACGGCGCTAGGATAGTGGTTAAATAGTATTTGAGATTGTGGTTTAGTCTCAGTACCATCCCATCAGTAGCGAGGCAGATCCCTGCAAGGTTTTGTGCTTGAAATACTGGTTCTCAATGAGAATTGCCATCTAGCACAAAACGCAGCAGCTCCCAGGCTGCCAATACTGCCACAGATGGCTCCACAGGAGAACTGTAAACAAAATGCTTTGCATTTACAGGAGGAAAAGCTATGACATCCTGGAACTTCCGAGACTCCAGTACTAGCCGATGCAGTTCTGTCCTGCAGCAACAGATAATAAATGTAATACATATATAATGTAATTCGGATCATTTTAGCCATCACAAACCTGTGAAAATGTTGCCCTTGTGCAATATATCAATGCAAGCCCATCTTGACCATCTCATTGTTATGCTAACAAATTACAGAAACATACTTTCCTGCATTCGTCACAATGTAGTGTCAACAAGGTTACTTTGGAGATTTATCTTTCCGCTATGTTAGATTTAAATCACCCTTATGTGATATCCTTTTATTCAGAAGGCTTCTATTTTAGGGTAAATATCTGAGGATGTACACATTCCTTAAAAGCTGCATTGGGAAAAATTACAGGGAAATATTCTGCTATATCTTTCTAGTTAAAGCTTGTAGTACTACTAAAGGCAGGGCAGAAAGCGGTTTGGGGATCAGGTAAAGAATGAGGAAAGACAAAACTTTAAAAGGGTAGCAATTTTATGTATGATCCTTCTACACAATAAAAAAAAAACAAAAAAAAAAACACAGAAGGTTTAAAAAGGAGAACTATGAGGTGAGTAATTTAAACTCATCCTCACACTTAGAGCCGATGAAACTGTCACAGGTCGGCTCTATTGATCGGGAAGTGAGCGAACACATACCATTACTGGCTCACTTTCCGATCAACTCCCTGCAGAAAATGGTGACTGTCCCCTTCCCTCTCAGATCCTCCAGCGCTGACTGGAGGAACGGTGGAGGAGGCGGGCACAGCTGGCTCTGCCTCTAGATTGACAGCGGGCTCTGCCCATCAGCCAGCTGGATCTCAACAGTATTGTTGGGATCCGTCTCAGCTGCGGCGCTCAGTATACAACGAGCTATAGCCCGCTATATACCAAGCTTTGGGTCACGGGAGGACATTGGTATATGTCCTCCTGTGACTCTAAATACAACTATGGTATAAAAAGGTTACACCATAGTTTAATACCACTTTAAGAAATGAAAAAAATAAAAATGCATAAATCAGCTACCAAATTAAAGCCCTAAAGCTCTAGCTGCGCAGTCGAGCAGGGAGGCCAGTAATAATGGGCCTGTGTTTTCATCAGGCTCAGCATTACTGAGCTGCACTGAGGACAGAGTGTCCGGTTGGGACACTCCAGCCTCACTGCACCACTGCACCCCAAATGGCAGTGGCTGCACCAAATTCATCTACCTGTTTGGAACAGGTACATGAAACTGGTGCAAGCACCGACATCTGTGGTGCAGATGCACAACAGAATTTTAAAGAGTGCAGTAGACACTCTGAATTTGTAAACTGCAGTAATAAATTACTAATCTTATCACTTTTGTGTTCTAAACCAAATTGGACAAGTCACTTTCACTCAGCATATTATATGAACTCTATAAACTGCCCAGTAAGCTAAAAGCAGCATAGATGGCGTTTATGGTTGTTTCAAATGTTCATGCACATATGTATTTAAAAATGAGAGTTACGGAGTTATTTGTGAGAGTAGAATAAGGCCCCTTTCACACGTGTCCCACTCCGATCTCCCTGTCCATTGTTCAGACGGATATGAACAGATGCTCAATGTAAAGCTGGCCATACACTAGTAGATCTCCGAACGAAAGATCTTAAACCACCCAATAATTCCATCAGAGACTAGATTAATTTCAAACAAAATGTTATTTTATTGTAACATTCAATTTTGGAATGAATGGAGTTTCCTGAACGAAAACCACATTTACTGTTAGAATTTCATCTGTTCGAGAAAATCTTTCCATCCTGCATATAAAACTTTTTTCCTCACTATGGTCGATATCGATAATCGATTTGACACCAACAACTAATAGAAAGTCAAATGAAAGATCTCTTTCGAATAAAAATTTTCGAAAATCGACTAGTTAATGGCCACCTTAAGTCTATGAGCAGACAGATGTAAATGGACATGCGTCTGTTTACATCTGCTTATCTCAGAGTCCATTTACGTCCTTCTCTATTTTTGCAGATACCAACAAGTGTTGTCCTTTTAGGTTCGTTCCATATTTTCTTTTTTTTATCATTGCCCGAAAAAACAGGCAGTGCAGCCCAAACGGGTTTGCACGAGCCCTAAATCCAAGGCAGCAGCAAAAGCCTGGTAAATGTTATTTCTAGATTGATGTAATGTGTATTTCTGCTCATAAGATGACATGTATTAATTCTGTCATGCAGCAATGTAGTAGAACAATCGTCACAGCAATAGAATATGCATGAAAATTATTCTTAATCTTTTCTCTCTCACCTTCAGGGCGGGTTCACACCATTTTCTGGACCAGATCTGGAACAGTGCATTGCGCTTTTGCCGCGTTTAGAAATTTTTTTTGTGCTTAAAATGGTCTTACAGGTGCGTTTGTATGCGTTCCAGACCAGACAAAATAGGACAAGCAGTATTTTTCTGGTCTGGAACGGCCTTGCGCTGGTGTGAACATAGACCAGAAATAGCATAGGGATACATTAGGATGCATTTTGGGTCTGGAAACAATCTAGTCTGGTCATGATCCAGACATGGTGTGAATGGGCCCTCAGTGTCTAAGGCTGCCCATACACCTTGCGATCGGACGACACTTTTTGTCCGATGATCGAACCGCCATACGATTTTCGTACGGCTACCCCATCCTGCCCCGTTTATCGCGAGGTTGGATCAGCGTAATTAGAAGAAAGCACCTGGGACGAATTTCGGTAAATCGACCGCACAAATTTTCGTCTGCACATGTGCAGTGTTGCAGTGCACAAATTTAGATATACGGAAATGCCACCAACCTTGCAAAAATCGTACGATCAGTTGAAGATTTTCTAACCTGCTGGTTAGTCAAAAGTCAATCGATTGTACAGTATTTGCGGTTGTACACTGCCCATCAACCTTACGAATATCGGACGAAAACACGATTGCATACGAAAATCGGCCGATAATCGCAAGGTGTATGGGCACCTTAAGAATGAAGCAAACTGTCACACGTAGCGCCTCAAGAAAACAGACCAACACCTGTTGGAGACTTTAATGATGGACAGGTGGGCTTATTTGCAACTATAGTGTCACTAATTTGCTGTATTAATGCCCCCTAATGATGGATGGGGGGGGAGAGATTGTTTGAATAAGGCCACAACAATCAAACACAAATAATAATACCCAAGAAAAATCAGGTTTTCTAATGTTTATTGTATTATATAACATATTAGAACAAAACATTGAGCATTCAACAAACATATTGAAAACGATAGCTGTTTACAATGAATGTAAAAAATATCAAATATTTTTCAAAGGGAAGCGCATCATCACACGTTGGCGCACTCTCAGGAAGGTTCAGAAGAATGTGATGGAAAACAGCCAAAGTGGTTCTGCAAAGTTAATGTCCACTTTCGCTGGCAAAATTAGGAAGGCCTTCACCATATGTTTGTTGTGTTCCTATCCACATAGAATATCTAAAAAATAATTTTTTTACCTTTAAGATATCTCTATTTTGCAGGCCCTTGCAAGCTTTTCTCAATTGCAGTAACAGGAAATTCTAACTGTCCTAATATAAAGTCCAAGAACAGATTAAGCCGAGCTCCTCATTACTATACAATGAAAGAAGCCAAGCTTCTAGCTCTTTAACCCTTTGTTAGGACAGACCGTTCAAATACTGTAGTTTACAACTGATAAATTAGATCTGCCAGCACAGTGCAGACAGGGTAATTTAGGGTACCTCTGGATATATTTTGTGCAAATGCTGTCCTTTGTGGATGATATGCACGTATTCCAGAGAGAGTGCTTCAGTTGAGGAGAGGAATGCTCCTTTCCTGGATCCGAACAACCCAACTGCAGCTTTTCTCCACAGCCTATATCATGTAATGCAGAAAACACCAGATCACAGGGTAGTAGACAAACACTTTCCAATTTGTTGTGGCTTGTAACAGATGAAAAGACTAATTGTCCACTGCCAGTGTTCTTTGGGGATCCTCCATAGAGACAGTGGGGGTGATTTACTAACCTAAACACACGCATGCACCAGGTGCGTGTGATTTTTACACAGCAAAACATTTATCAACCAAAAAGTCTCTAAAAGCATATTTCCACTAATGCCATATATGGAAAAATCATGCACATGATGCATATATAATGCATATATAATGCTGCTTCACAGTTTAGGCAAAAATGGTTAGCTCATGCACTTACATTCCTGCATTCATCAACGCAAGCAACACAATGTAGAGCTAATTTACACAACATCACCTTGCAATTCATGCAGGGCTTTGCACAACACACCTGATGGGTGTGTACACACTACAAAGGTGTCTAGATTCCACCAATAGATCATGCTGGGAGGGAAAACACTACAGAGGTGTATACTTGTTCGTGGTGTGTTTATAAAGGTTAGTAAATCAACCCCAGTATGTCTATTTTACCCATTCCCACTCCAGCTTTCTCATAAGTAATGGCCAAAACGATCCTCTTCAGCCACCATCTGCAACCCCATCTCTGGCAGCCTGCTCCCCTTTCTATGGCAGCAAAAATCCCAATCCCTTCCATATTCTCCTAATCCTCCCTGCCTAGTTCCTCCCAACTCCTCTCCCCCTACCTATTACCAAAACCTATGAAACTATTTTTTATTTTATGGGGGAAGTGCTACAGTGGTGCTAGGGGAATTTCTGCTGGTGCTTAAGTACCATCATATATCCCCCTGATGCCACCCCTAGGAGTGGTACAGAAAGGGATGGGTGGGGGTAGGAGGTGTTCTGTAATCCAACAGGCAAGGCTGACAACACTGGTTGGGATTTCAGTTTGGCAGAGGAACTGTGCTGTCAGCCCAAACTGGATTTTAGGCAGATCAACAGGTATCTGTCTCTACTTGCAGCATTTATAAAGGAATAAAACTTGGGGAGGGCTGGAATCATGGAGATTAATGATCTCCTTTAAGGTTTGTATGTTTGCATTTTGCAGGGAACCCAGACCTCTTCTAATGGAGCATTCTGTTTTTCACTTTCACAGTTACTGTAGAAGCTCCGGTCCGTTAAAGAAAATGTTGATTCATTGAGGAGAGTCCATAAACTGGCTGCCATTGGACAAAAAACCCCCCAAAACTCTCCCCAATAAAAAAAAAAAAGTCAGTTTTCAAGTAGTGTGTTGTGAATCAATTACATGAAATTGTACTTTTAAACAAAAAATTACACCAGTTAGTAAAGCTGGCAATATCTTCCTTTGTTCAGCTTGCGGGCTAAAGGAAAAAACCCCAAAACATTCATCCATCTACACAAAAGGTTTGATGATCAAATTTTCCATGACAGATAATTGTAAGCTGACAGTTGCAAACTGTCAAGAGAACACAAACATTGACTGTAGCTGTTTGGCTGCAGACACTGTCCAGCTGACAATTTTCTGCCCAGTTCCTTTGACAACATTTAATTGCATAATCGACTTTTCAAGCCAGAAATGCCATCCAGTGTTATAATTTCAATTTACAAATTCTAACAGTGTCTGCCCAGCTTACCTTTGTACAGCTATATAGAGCAGAAACTAAAAAACTGAGAGTATACACAATGAACTAGATAGGGTATTCAAAAAATTGTGAGCATATTTCTCACAAATAGGCATGGCAGAGATGTTTGGCCGGAGACCAGACTAGCATACAGAGGTGAATATAAATGTCTTCTCTTCCTACACGCTTACACACTGCACGTCTGCCCAGCTGCAAGGAATCTAGGAAGAGAAATATATAAACATGTGTACAATTGTTTCTAAACATCTGTAAATATGAGGGTGTTATGTGGCAGGGAAACAATTAAGCTAGGTTATAATTGGTTTAATTAAGATCTGCTCCATTTCAAATGTTTGACTATAGTTGCACAAGTTAAATGCTATCAAATACATGTTATGTGCACCCCAAACCACCAGGGACATATAGAATTTTTTTTTACCTGCATTGCATGATTGTTGTCAGCCGTGGAGGTAGCTTCTTCAAAAGATAGTAAAAAGTAGCTACCATCATTCTGGTAAAATTATAGAACGTCTCGGCATTCGCATAGCGCATCGACGTGAATTCCTTACATGGCCTCTTCAGAAGCAATAGTGTCCAATACCTGTCACGACGTTTTTGCATTCTATTCCGCCTTCTCCTGCTCAGATAGCCATAACAAAACATAGGTCGAGACGAAATGTGGATAACTCCATGATGTTAGACACACAAAACAGTGGTAGGTACACTTAGAAAAACACTACCGCAATCCCCAATAGTATAATGCGGTTTGGAAAGCACAATTCATGTTGGGTGAAAAATCAAGAATCCTGTCAACGGATGTCTAGGTCCAGGTAAAAAAAACCAAAAGGTTTGCATCCTTTTCTGTTTTTGCGGGCCTGGATGAATGAACGGATGTAAATTGATGTAAGCCGACATTGTCAGTTTATGCCCAGTTAAAGCTTCTATTATAAACTTTTTTTCTACTTTTGCTCACTTTCACTTGAGGTACAGGGAGGGGGGGGGGGGGGGGGGGGGTCAATGCACATAATATTCTTTGCATCCGCTTTGTGCAGCATTCATGGCCAGGGATGTCACTGAGACATTCATTTGGTCCATGGCAGCTCAGGCCTGTGGAACTCCTGTCTGCCATAGAGCCATAGGGTGGAGAAGGAGAGGCTGTGGCAGGAGGTGTTCCAGGCTGTGACCTCAAACTGGGCAACCCTCACTGATAAATAGCAGCAAAAGCTTTTGTCCTTTAATAAACCAGAAAAAAAAAATGAACACGTGAAAAACGGATGTAAGTGGATGGAAAACCAGACTTGCACTGAACTGAATTGATGTATAACCAAACTGAACACAGATGGGCATGCTAATGAAAACTAATTTGGTATTCATCAGTTTTTTTTTTTATGCAACTGAACTGATGCCACCCGTGTAAGGCCACTTTCACACAGCCGGTCTGATCGGGTCTGCCTGTCCATTTTTCAAGCTGACCTGATCGGATGCCCCAGGTGCCCATACACCTTACGATTATCGGCCGAAACTTTTCTTCAGATGATCGAATAGTCGTACGATTTCCGTACGGCAGCCCCATCCTGCCCCGATGATCGCAAGATGAATTTAGTCGTAATTAACGAAAGGCACCTGGACGAAATGCGGTAATTGATTTGCTGTATTTTCGTTCGCGCAAGCGCAGTGTAGATCGTACGACTTTTGACGGACGGAAACGCCAGCAACCTTACAAAAATCGTACAATCTAGCAAAGTTTTCAAACATGCTTGACCGTCAAAAGTCGTACCATTGTACAGTACTGTCGGTCGCACACTGCAATGGACACATACGATTGTCGTACGAAAAGTCGATCGCATACGATTATCGTACGATAAACGTAAGGTGTATGGGCACCTTACGATTATCGGACAAAAAACTTTTGCCCCATCCTGCCCAGATTATCGAAAAGGTTCAATCAGCGGTAGTTAAAAAAAACACCTGGACGACTTGCGGTAATTGACCGCAATTATTTTCGTTTGCGCATGCGCAGTGTTAATCGTACTACTTTTGACGGACGGAAACGCCACCAACCATGCGAACATCGTACGATCCACCAAAGTTTTCAAACATGCTTGACTGTCAAAAGTCGTACGATTGTACAGTACTATAGGTCGGGCACTCTGTTCACACGTTACGATTGTCGGACGAAAAGTCGATCGCATACGATTATCTACGATAATCGTAAGGTGTATGGGCACCTTAAGTCTATAGGCAGCAGAGTGTAAACGCACAGGCGTCTATTTACACCCGGTTACCCCCGGCTCCAGTCAGCTTCAGAACAACAAATAGATCAACAAAAGAGATGTGTTTCACTGGACCGGATTGGGTATAATCTGATAATGGACACATGTCTATTTACATGCGATTCCCCATAGACAGACATGGGGTCCAGCAATTGCAGTTTTTTCTTCCATCGCTAGAGCAAAAAACTGTACGGACAGAAAATGTCACAGTGTGGACATCCCCTCCGTACTGCTGTGATCACACGGATCCTCTCCTGATCAGCCTGCATGAAAGGGGCCTAAAAGGGGCCTTGGATTACAATTCAGCTTGCTACTCTCTCCCAGGGTCTTCTGTAGCTTGTCATGCTTGGCTTTTAGTTTCGTAATCAAATTTCGTCCCTCCAGGAATTCCTTCATCTTCTACAAAAAAAACAGTAAAATTAATCAGTAAGACCCACCAGTAGAACACAACCAATTCCTAGTTTAGCCCAAAGTTTTAAATGAGATCCAGAAAGTTCAATTTAATTTCAAAACTCAAATATACTCACAAGAATTGCATTTCAATAAGATGAAGATATTTACTACTCCAAAGTATGTGACAAATATTAAATCTTTATTGCATAAGGAAAAAAACATGCTAGAAAGTATGGCAAATCTTGCAGCTTAAAGAAACTCTTTCAGAAAAAAATATGTATTAAAAGCCATGCCATAATATTATCAGTAGAAGAGGAAGATAAATACTCCCCTTTTCCGATGCCTGAACCACCACATGCTGCTCCACTCCTGAGAGCCTCTCCCTCAAAGTCCACTGCCATACGGACACTTCAGGGAGTGTTCTTGTCATAGGCCCCCCACAGCTTTCCCTGGTTCCTTCTGCTGACCACCTTGTCACTACAGGATACATTTATTGATTTATTTACCTTTTTCTTTCACAGGTAACAAGACCTGCAACACAGTAACTTAGTGGTTAGTACTTCTGCCGTGCAGCATGGGGGGTCCCCAGTTCGACTCCTGGCCAGGACACTATCTGCATGTTCACCCCGGGCTTGCGTAGGTTTCCTCCGGGAGCTCCGGTTTCCTCCCACACTCCAAAGTGTGGTAGGTTACTTGGCTCTTGTCTAAATTGGCCTAATGTGCATATATATGTATGCATGTGAGATCGGGACCTTAGATTGGAAGCTCCTTGAGGGCAGGGATTGATGTGAAGGTACAGTTTGTAAAGCGATGCATAAACTGTCTGCGCCATATATATAGCTGTAATAAAATACTTATTTTATACAACAGGGATGCTTTATGGCAAGAGGCTAATCACAAAGAAATGCAGCAGGGAAATCTACATCCATGAAACACTACAATAATGGCTTAAAAAACAGTAATTAATAAATTCCTGCTATAGAAAAAGTAACCTCTAGGATCCAGTTTAATTTGGGAACCATATTGAGATATAAGCATCACTAAGCACCTTTCCTGGCAGTGCAAAGAGCAATGATCGTGTACAAAGTGCAACAACCCATAGCTATCAAATTTCATGTCAGAAAGTGCACCACTGAAGTATTTGAATAAACCACCACTACAGTGTGCATTTGGCTGAAGTGTATTTCCACTTTTGCACCAAAACTAGGAGAACGCTGACTTTATATTTTTAGGGAGAACTTAGGCAAGAGAGAAATGTGTGGGTACCACAAACTGCTAAATCAAAAAAAAGAAAAAAAAAGCCAACTTCAACAAGCTGCGCTCTTTACTAGGCAATACTGTGACCAAATATTATTAACATTGAACACAAATGATAGTGGGAGTGCTTTAAGGGTGTGTTGAATATTAGCGCATTCATCTTTGCATGCCACTAAACAGCAATTATAAGAGAATATTAAACTTATGTGGCTCAATGCTACTGCCTTCAAAAAATGCAAAATGGAAGGGACAGCCTCAGCATTTAGAGGTGACACTGAATGCTATAGGAAAGGAGTACATTCATGAGTCATTAACTGCCGCCCGGCTTCCTGATTGGCTGGGAAGCAGGCTCCATGTTCCCTAGCAGCACTGCCGGTCAGAGGAAATCTTTCACTGACTGGAGCTTTCGGTATCGGGGGAGAGTATCAGAGCATTTGGGGAGAGTATGGGGATCAAATGCATCCCTAATAAAAACTTCTTTAAACTCGAGCTTCATTCAACTTTTTTTTATGGAACCACAAACTTCAGCCCTCCTATAAGGTTTTAATAGAGGTGAAACACTGCGATTCTTGACTGCATTAGACATAAATGGTTAATTTCAGTCTGTAGCAGAAGTTCAGAGGGCAATAAATCTACTCTAAGACTGATAAGGAAATGCTTCTAATGCATAGTGTGGGATCTGTGACTAGAGGATCCTGAACTCTGACTTCAGTCCTTCTATACTGGAAACTTCACAATTTAGTTTTCCTAATATTTTGCTAGTGCTGCACTGCCGACAGGCTGCTTTGCCTTTTGCACAGCAAGAAAATGCTCCCCTATTATGGGTATCGCATGTGCAATTTGGTCTTGCCCATAAACCAGGGGGTACTGCCCATAAACCAACTCAAAGACCAAGAAACACTAACCCATCAGTCTGTAGATCACACTGAAGTTGAAATGTGCTTAATTTTAAACAATTTGCAGAGCTCCTTCAATACCTTTGTCATTAAAATGGGGAACATGTTTTTGTGAACATGTGAATTTACTCCTATGCAATAAGCTTTGATTATGTTTTTTTTTTTTTTTTTTTTTTTTTTTTTTTTTTTTTTTTTTTTTTTTTTTTTTTTTTTTTTTTTTTTTTTTTTTTTTTTTTTTTTTTTTTTTTTTTTTTTTAAAAGGGACCACCTTTGGATATCGGATAGCATAGTCAAGAACCACCAAACTGTATTGCTGTCCCGCAGCTGACTTGTCAAAGGGACCCACCAAGTCATAAAAAGATTGTGATTCAAAGCAAAATGGGGGAACTGCACATACACCCCATGTTTCTGTGGCTTACTATTTAACACTGTGACCTAGCCCTTGGAGGGCGATCAGATTAGTGTTTCTAATCTGAGCACTAAGAAAATTTTCTCTGGAGGCCTCCAGGTCTGGTTCAGAGAAGGCCTTAGCTTTGAAGCGGACAAACACCGCCAGTGGACCCGAATCAAACTCTGCACGTTTACATTTCTCCTTATGCAGATCAAGCTTATTCTTAAACTGAAGTGTGACAGTTTTTTTAGCAGAACATTCCTCCTCATTAGGGGCTGGGGCAGTCTCATCTGATAAACAGGTCATGTTGCATCTCTGGCATCTTAGGGAGACAGTTCCCACTGGGCTGGGCCACAGTAATCATACACATCGCTGTGAACACAGATGACACCCACCTGTTCTCCAGGAACCAGTTTTCCCTGCAAACTGTCATTTTGGAGAAGAGTAAAGACACTCCCAGAATCAAGGAGTGCAATGATCTCCTGACCAATAACCCGCACTACACACTTGCGCGGATTTACAATTTTAGCAGTGCATGCCACCCATGTATACACGGAGCGCCATTTGGCCAAGTCACATTCCCACTGTTTGTCTTGCTTTGGGCACTGGGCCAGCAGATGACCCAGTTGGTGGAGGTACAGCAACGAATTTCAAAACGTTCTCCATTAACCCACCTGTTCTCAGGAGGGTTAGGTGATGGGGTGCCATTAGTGGGAGTCTTACACCCAGGGATAAAATAGTGCAGTCACCTGCTGGCATCATTGTGCCACAGTGAACCGCAAAGCTGCTCTGGTGCAACTCTTGATGAAGGCCCCCTAAGAAGACAACATACAAAACAGTGCAGGATGACCCACCCCAAGCCTTAGCTGTCTCAGCACTTCAGCTTACAGCCAGTCTTTGAGCAGATGCATCAGGCTATAGAGCTACACAGACAGGTTTAACCTCATCAAAGCACCAGGCACGGACACAGCTGGCCCTCATGCTAAGAGTCACTCACAGCCTGGGCAATATTTCAGGCTTCAACACCTTAAAGTCACGTGCTGATTCCAGGACCAAGTCCAACCATGCCTACTGGGGATCTGCAATCAGAATACGAGCCAGCAAATCCGCCCACTCCATCTCAGACTGTCCTTGTCTAGTGGCAGCCTTATTAAAAATGCATCAGACATGCTTAAATGATAGCTGGCGAATATATTTCCATTATCGTTTGTATGACATTCACCAATTCATATCGGGACATTGTTTAACTAGCACTATCAAAAACAACAGTACATGCATAAGGAAAAGGCTTATCCTAACCCCTCTTACCGTAAAATAGAACTGCTCTGTTTCTTGTTGGTTGGCACGCCTCTTCGCTATACTTGGTTTGCTCATGTAGGTCTCAGACACGGTTGACTTCACAGATTCCATTGAGTTGCTGTATTGGAAGCAGTCTGACACATCAAAGTCGTCCACACTCACCATATCTTGAATGGTCTGTAGCGTAGCTTCCATGGTTTTTTTTACCTTAAGTTAAAGAGAAAATGTAAAAAAAAATGTTAAACTATTCAGAACTGTCTACCTTACCAAGTACATTATGCAAGGTGAACAAAATCGGGCCCCATAAAGACATAAAAATATTCATACAAAAGTACTTCTACTAGGTTCACACTAGGGCCATCCGTGACAATGCGGCAATCCTGCACGAAACGGCACGTTACGTGTTGCAAAAAAAAAAAGGTACATATACCTCTCTTTCAGCGACTGCTGTGCAGATATAGCCCCATTGGACTCAATAGGGTCGCCCAGCAATCGCTGTGTGCAATCACTAGTCCTGGGATCGCAGATATCTGAAACTAGCCTTAAGATTTTAAAACCTTCAATATATCCAATAAAATTAATAAATGACATGTGATACAGACTAGCAATAGCATTAACACATCTGTGCTTGCTCTAATGGGCCGGCACAGCTGGCTCTGCCTCTAGAAAAGCAGAGCCAGCTGTCACTCAGGTGGCGGGGTGGATCCCGACAATATTGCTCGGAACTTTAGCGGCCGCAGCGCAGCTTGCGCTGTCATATACCCAGCTATATGACAGGGCTTTGGGTTACAGGAGGACACAGTAAATGTGCTCCTGTGACCCTAAACAGAACTATGGCCAACAAAGGTTGGGCCATAGTTCTCTTTTAATCTGTCATTGTACTTCGATACTGAAAACGGTAACCGTTTTAGCTACCGAAAACTGGTTGATTATGGTAGGGCAACATTATTTCCCATCAGGTCTAAAAATTACTTTCCACATTCTTGTATGTAGCAAGTGACTCAGAAAATACTGAAAACAGAAGGCCAATCAAAATAACAATCTTTAGTCCCCTGACCCCACACACATACAACTGAGAACATGCATCGGATGTGCCTAAAATGTTGTGCGAAAATGTCGAAGGCCAGTGTGGCATCTAGGCAAATAACATTAATAAAGAAAACTCTGTACTTTCAAAAAGGTCTTTAAAAAAAAGTCTTGCCATCTGTACAAACACGCCATACCTCTTCATTTTCTATCTCCAGAGTAGACAAACGGCACTGGAGCTGCTGACACCTTTGTGCCAACTCTCCTTGTAAAGGTTGCTGCACACAGAGCTGGGATATCTAAAAGAAAGAAAGTAGGACTGGTCATTGGTTAAGGCAGTCATGAGTTGCTGTGCCGAGTCCATTAAGGGGCATACGAAGTCAAAGACCTTTAGGTTACACTGCTGCCTACAGGATTGCACACACTGAAAAACAAAACAAACTATAGGCCAGCCCAGGGTATAACTCCTTGTACTATTAGCATCCATCAGTTTTGTAGCAAAGCAGTACCAAGAGCATGATCAAAACAGAAGGCTGGGAAATGTGGCCCTCAAAAAGGACTCCAAGAAAAGACATAGGGTTTTTAACTTGTGGAAATCCTTTTCCTGGAGTAGAGTATAGGACACAGGCACCTTAAATCAGTCTGGGATATATGCAGCCACCTTCAGATGACTGGACGCTGGCAAACAGAATTGTGGGACAGCCCAAAAACCCCTCCCATTCTCAGAAATCCTCAGTTTTGTAGCAAGCAATGAGAGGAAAACTGCCAGCACAGAGTAGAGGGTGTCCCTTACTGTACACCAAGAAAAGGATTTTACAGAAAAGTTTTAAAAAATCCAATTTTCTTAGTTGTACAGTAGAGGACACAGACTTCTTAAATCGCATACTCTGGGTCGCAATCCAACTGAGGGGTGGGCAACACTCCAAACTCAAAGAGCAGCCTGAAGTTCCGTACAGTCAAAGCTGGTGTTAGCAGAGGCCTGAACATTCACCCAGGAAAATATAACAAACGTATGGAGCCAGCAACGGGTGGTGGCCTTGAAAACTTGAAAAAACATGTCTGGTGCTGAAATGGCACTAATAAACCTAGTCGAGTGAGCCTTAAATGGAAAGGGATGATCCCTATCCTTTAAGGATTAGATTTAGTGATGACCGGCTGAAGCCATCTAGCAATGGTGGAATGAGATGCAGCATGCCTCTTGTATGAGCCCTCATACAAGATGAAAAAAGTTGTCCGATTGACGGATAGAGACAGTGAATGAAATGGTGACCAAGGTAGTTGCGCTAGGATATATGAAAAAATCAGGAACCAAAATACAGAAAAAGAAAAAATATAATATCAAAAAATATAATATCAAAAAATGTGATCCAAAAGATTATAACCCAGCAGCAGCAATATCTATCGAGGTGATCAATTGTGAGCCAGTGTGCTGCGCTTGGTATTGTGATACGTGCTATATTTATACCACAAACGAAACCAATACAAGTGATCAAATCCTACTTGCAACTAAATGCAATGGTACACTTTACCTACCTGCACCCCATTCACACTGCAGGGAATCTCTTTGGAAAGCTTCAGAGCTGGGCAAAGAGAAGGCAGGATAATGTCCTCATTAAGGTGCAAGGAGGAAACTACCTTGTGAAGGCCTAACAGCTGTACAATGTTTTCCTATAAAAAAAAAGTGAGTGAAAGCTGGGATAGCTTTCACGCACCCCCTACTGGCCATCCCAGGCTCTGCTGTCCCCCATGTGGACCTGGGACAGCAGCCCTCTGATCACTGAACCCCAAAGCAATACATATTACATCACTTTCAGTCTGTCATTTTGCAGGCTGTTGCAGCTCGAGAAGAAGCTGTGAAGCACGATCTCTGCTTCAATAGGTTCTTTAGAGTCCCTAGGTAACATTAGGGGTCTAATAGAACCCTGATGTCACCATAAAAAGGGCCTGTCACTGTAGTCATATATATATATATATATGCTCCTGTGACCCTAAACAGAACTATGGCCAACAAAGGTTGGGCTATAGTTCTCTTTTAATCTGTCATTGTACTTCGATACTAAAAACAGTAACCGTTTTAGCTACCGAAAACTGGTTGATTATGGAAGGTCAACATTATTTCCCATCAGAAGGTCTAAAAATTACTTTCCACATTCTTGTATGTAGCAAGTGACTCAGAAAATACTGAAAACAGAAGGCCAATCAAAATAACAATCTTTAGTCCCCTGACCCCACACACATACAACTGAGAACATGCATCGGATGTGCCTAAAATGTTGTGCGAAAATGTCAATTGCATCACACGTTGCATATCACCATTAATGTCGGAAGGCGAGTAATAATTCTACGACCATAAATCACTGTTAACACTAAACTGATGAGGGGTAAAAGCTTTTAACCATTTTGCTGTCAAGGCCTTTGTTTGTTTTCATTTTTTGCACATTATATAATCCACATTTTAGGCCTGAAAATTACTTCAAACCCCTAACCGTATATATTTTCTAAAGGCCAACCCTGTAGAATAAAAAATGGTGGCAGCTGCAAATTTTTATGTTGCATGATATTGGCGCAACTCTTTATCAAACCAAAAATGTAATGAAAAATGCACCTGTTAATTTTAGTGCCCCAGAACACAAAACAACCACTTTTTTTTAATGTAAAATAAAAAAAGATGGAAGGTTACAAGTAAATAGATACCCAACATGCCCAGGTTAAAAATTGTGTGCATCCGCAAAACAGCGACAAAATTCAGTACCCCAAAAAGTCCATAGAGGATGCTTTAAAAACCCCTAGAGGTCATTAGTTTAGAGATATGCGTAAATATCGGCACTAGAATTATTGCTCTCACTCTGGTGTGTGCAGCGATACCAAACCCGATCGTTTTGGTACATAGGCGCACCCGAAGCATGTATGCACGAATGCGTGTGCTCAGGACATTAACATTTAAAAAAAATAATTTTTACATTTTATTCTATATTTTTTTTAAATCTTACTTTGTCATCAAAAAGGGGGGTTTACAAGCCCTTCATGTGATCGCATATTGGTAGTGACTGGTCCTCTAAGGTGATACTGGGGGTCCAAAAGACTTTCAGCTTTAAATAAGCTATTGAATGCAGCTTTAGAAGCAATCTGGTGGCAGCTGAGCCGCCAGAATCGCCTCTATAGTAAAGCTAGTATACTAGCCTCCTCCCGTGACCCAAAGCTCAGATGGCCCGCGATATACTGCAAGCGCCGCAGCCGGATCCCAACAATACTGTTGAGATTTACTCAGCTTCATGAGTGACAGCTGGCTCTGCCTATCTAGAGGCAGAGCCGGCTGTGCCTGCCCCCTCCCCCGTTGGTTCCTCCACTCAGCGCTGGAGGATCGGAGAGGGGGGAATCCCTGCGGGGAGCAGTGACCGACAGTCACCGCTCACTGCAGGGAGACTATAAGGAAGTGAGCGAATCGGCTGCATGTTTCTGCTCACTTACCGATTGATAGAAGCTGTCACAGGTCGGTTCTGAGTGGAAACACTCACCTCATAGATCACCTTTAAGTTTATTGCAATTTCAAGATGCACAAAAATGTAAGGCTTGGCATGTTTGGTATCTATATACCCAGGTGGATGTTCAGGCCTCTGCTAACACCAGTTTTGGCTGTAGAGTACTTCAGGCTGCTCTTTGAGTTTGGAAATGTTTACTTGTTGGTTCTTCTGGGACTGTTTCTTGTTTGGTGTGCTGCCCACCTCTCAGTTGTATTGCAAACCAGGGTGTGTGATTAAGAAGCCCGTGTCCACTACTGTACAACTAAGATGCCTAGGCTTCTTCTACTAGGGCAGTACTCATCGCTAGTACTGTCATTTATAAAGTTATCTAAAACACCACCAAAGAGATGTTAACCATCAAAAGACATGTGCAGCAATTGTATTTTACACTGTTGTTCTGAATACCAACATTTTAACCAGTGAGTTCACCACATAGTACAGGAGATAATTTGGGAAATAAATCAGGCAATATCAACTAACCAGTCTACACAATAACGTAGGGTGGCAGGCATAAGCACTAAGCACTCTACAATTACATAACAGTAAGAATAGTAGTTGCATATGGAGACAAACTGAAGGGAATTTATCAAAACTGGAGCAGTCAAAATCTGGAGCAGCTGTGCAGGAAAACCAATCAGCTTCTCTCTTTCATTTTTAAATCTTAACTGAACAATTTGGAGAAACTGATTGGTTGCCATGCACAGATGTTCCAGATTTTGTCTGCTCCAGTTTTGATACATTCCCCCCACTGTATGTTTGTCCCCTAAGGCTTGACAGACTGACCCTTTTTGGTCTTGTCCCCTAAGATTTGATAGACCACATCAAAGCCTGCTAGCGAAAACAAAGATTTTGCGACAGTGCATTTAGCAGCGAGAGGTCTGCTTTGCGGAAACATCAGGGATCTACATCTCTCAGGAACTTTTTCAGGAAAAAAGTAGAGACCGATATTGAAAGTTTAAAAGGCCAAAAAGTGCTCAGAGCAGAGCCCTTCAAGGATCGCAACACAGAGGATCGTCAAACATACTCCCCTCAACGTTGGAGCATCCCCGGCCTGCTTGGCATTACACCGAGTGTAACTCGGGCTCAGAATTGCATGTAAATATGGTTACCGCAAGGCTTGTAGTTAACCGTACTTGCAAGATGAAGCAACTCTTGGGGATAATGCTAAGGAGATGAAATAAAGCAGGTTGCAGGCGCAAGCTGCCTAAGGAGTTACTAATCACTGGAACCCAATCTGAAAATACTGATTCTAATTTCATGGATTTGAAGTGGTACGTGAACAGAGGGGTGTACTTACATCTTCCAAGGACAAATTTGTTTTTTTGTTAATTTAGATTATGATAATCAATATGCCATTTCAAGGACATCACTTTAATTGTAGGCATTGTTTGAATTAAATCGAATGTTTGCCTGTTCAAATATGTTGAAAGTCAATTTCCATAGAGGGTACATACTTTTCATGTTTTATGTATGTAATGGATGATGCAATAAAGACAATACTTACTGTATCCCCCATGTGTGGATGAAACTCAAACTTCGTAGGAGGGCAAAAAACATTGTTGGAGGTTTCCATGAGACGTTGCTTGTCAGCAGTTGCATCAAGATTTTCTGTTGCATTCTCCAGGGTCTCCAGTCCCTCTTGCTTGGAGTGCTGCAGGTTGAACTCAGCAGAGAGGAAAGTACGCAGGGCACGATGCAAACTTGAATGGTAGCCTAGATCACAGCACTTTAAAAGTATAGGCAAGCACACAAGTTATAAAATTGGCTAATTTCTAGAATATACTGACAACTTTATTTTGGTGTATGCATAATTTTTGTACATAATTTAACTCTTACCAAATATTAGAGACACTGCAAAAAGCAAGCATCGCCTAAGGAGACCACATAGAATTGACATGTCCATAGAAAAGTGTGCCCAATCCTAGAACAGCTAATTTGGAATGTTGTGTTTAAAGTTAGAGTGGACCTTAACCCCCTTTCACTAAAAATCCCTTCAGCATGCAGCTCTGCAACATATTTTTTTCATTTACTTACAAATGCAGTTTATCCACTTTCTGGTCCTCTTGGGCACATGTGATGTAATTGTGCCCAGGCATTGCATCCTAGAAAGATTACATCAGCAGAGCATTGCTGGGAAATCTCATATGTAATCTCATGAAATCTCTGGGAAAGGCATTTTCCTCCCCTGAGATGTGCATGGTCACATGTCCTAGTCACATGTGCCAGAGTTCCAGGAAGTAAAGATACAGTAACCTGCCCTTTGTAAAATGGCCACTGTAAGAAATCGGGAAGAAAAGAGAAAGGTATGCAAAGAATACAGAGCCTGCAATTATCTGGAAGTATGTGTTTGTAGATTGTCATTACTAAACATGTCATTACTAAACATTTCTAAAAGGTGCCTTTGTGGTTATTTTAAAGATATGGGTAAAGTTTCTCTTCAAGTGTAAATAGGTTATTGTAGTGTTTTACTGTTGTGGCCAAAAGTATTGCTATACCAATTTTCCCAAAGAATCCCTTTTTTTTTCTTTTAAATCAACACAAGTAAATGGCAGTCACCATACTTTATTATAAAGCCCACTCAACAGACAACATCCTTTGAATTAGGACTAAACATATTTTAACAAATACATTGCCCCCACACTGTGTGTGCATAATTATGTGTCCGCCCTTACTGTGTCAGTTCTGATGTCATTCACGTGCGCCCGCTCGTCAGCCTGACACTGACAAACTGCACAACTGCCGTGACACTGACCCAGTGCTTGTCTACCCTGAAATGGCTGTAAGGGTATGTGTGCGTGTCTCTACCCACCCAGACGCTAGGTTTTTGTGAGTCTGCCCTGGGAAAGTGTGTGTGTGTGTGTGTGCACTCATTATCCTTTGCATGCTGTATGTCCCGTAACACTGTGTATAGACCATGATACTGTAGGAGAACCATGACTGTGTACATCTGCCCTGAAGTTGTCTGCCCATCTTCTGATACTGTCTGCATGTGCACACCTGTCCTGACATAGTATCATTGTGCGAGTCTGTCCTGACGCAGTGTGTCTACCCGGGCATTGTCCATATGCATGTCTCTGCCCTGACACAGTGTGTGTATTTGTCCTCTCTGACACTAGGTGTGTATGTCTTCCTGACACAGTCTCAACCCTGATGCTGTCTTTGCATCGGCCCTGATATTGTGTGTGCCTGCCCTGATGCTGACATGGTGTGCATTTGCCCTGACACTGTGTGTTTATATCTCTCCTGACAGAGTGTGCATGTGTCTAACCCGACACTGTCTGCCTCTGTCCTGACACCGTAAGTGCGCATCTGCCCCGACACTAGGGGTGTACGCATCTGCCCTGATGCCGTCTATGTGTGCGCATCTGGCTTGGTGCTTTGCATGTGCGCATCTGTCCACGACACTGCGGGAGCATGCGCCTGCCCTAAAACTGTCTTTGTTCTAACACTGTGTGTGTGTGCTCCGACACGGTGTCTGACATTATGTGGGTGTTTTCCTGCCCTGTTGCATGTGTCTGCCCTAAAAACTAGGTTTGTGCATGTCTGCTCTGACATTGCGTCTCTACACATCTGCGATGTTTGTGCGTGGTTACCCTGCAGCTGTATGTGTACATGCGTCTGCTCTGATAGCGTAAGTGTTTTGCTTGGCACGGGTGCTCATAGTGACAGCGAATGGTGCTACCAGACAACTGTAGATAGATGTCACCAGCACACCAGAATCATTTGAAATCCAAAGTGTTAATTGACAGAAACTTAATTTCACCAGAACAACAGAGTGGTGGTCCTGACACTAACACGGAGTGAGGGGGCTCATCTGCCCTGAGGCCGTTTATGCACCTGATACAGGGCTCCTGCCCTGATGTTATATGAGAACGTCTGTCCTGACGCAGTATGTGCATGTCTGTCCTGATGTGTGTGCTCATCGGCTCTGAGGCGAGCATCTGTCTGACGTAGCATGCATCCATCTGCCCTGTTGTGTTTACTCCAGCCCTAATGCGTCACTTCCGGTCCCATAGAATAGGGTGGAGATCGGTGAACGGACGTTCGCCACTCTCCTCCTCAGCCGACACCAGAGATGCCGGACTTTTAAGCTTCAGTACAATAAATGTGGATAACCAGAAAACGCTCTAAACCACCAACTCAGTAACATGCATGGCAGAAGTGATGGTGACAAGGAAGACAACCTTGCAAGTGACTAGGGTCACACCAAGGGCGGGGGGGGCTGGTATGCAGGTAACTCCATGCACACAGGTCACCAAGGAGGAGACAGCAAAATCACCAAGGCAGAAATGTGGCCCTTGATAGTATTCAAGGCTAAATGCCGATCTAGTCTAGACTAGAGGAAACATAGTGGGATGCATCAAGTGAAAATTTTTGGGATTAATCTTCCTCACTGTGCACCAAGTGCAATGGTAGACTTTACAGGAGGATGACTTCCTAGCCTTTAGAAACAGGGATAACAGCCTCCAAGAGGTCTCTGTCTTTAAAGACCTGAGCTTCAACAGCCAGGTGGTTAAAAGCAGCCACCAAGAAGTCGGGTGGATACTGTTCCTTGGGACACTAGGCCTGAATGATCCAGAAGTGCCCATGTAGAGTCTGCAAGTAGCTTAACTACAACAACTACAATCTCCTGGGCCAGTTGGAAGCAATGAGGATCACCAGAATGCACTCCATTTCGATCCTGCAAAGGAGGAGAGGCAGGATTTCCAGAGGAAGGAAAGCATAGATCCGGCTGAACGTATCCTGCACCCACAGCAACAACACAGGGATAAAAAAATATGCATCCCTGATATCCACTGATTCCAGAGAATATCCCAGGTAAGAAAGAAAGATGACAGAGCAGGGAGATTCCATTCAGAATTTATGGACCCGTAGGAACACATGCAGGATCGTCAGATTGAGAATAGGATAGATTCCCCCCTCCCCATTTCTTTGCATTGTGGACAGTGAAAAATGTTGGAGTGAATCCCCTGGGACTTTTCCTCCTAAACAGGGACTATGACCCCCTTGAAAAGGAGCTGATCTTATTGGTAATTTGACAACAGAAACAAGGAGAAGGCAAAGAGTGAAATTTCAGCTTATAACCCTTTGCCAGGTTGCTCTGAATCCAAGCATCAAGAATATTCTGGATCCAGGGGGCAGAGAAGGCCAACACACATCCCCCCACTTTAGAATTGGGGACACCCCTTCATAATAAAGAAGGCTTGTTCCCAGACTTCGTGGACTTGGATGGCCAGGACATATGACAAAAATTGAGAGCCCAGGTTAGATTTAGAACCAGAGGCTTGGGAAGGTGGCAAAAGGAACCCTTTTTGAAGGAGGGAACAGAGGATTCAGCTACTAGAGGCTTTTGTGGTTAGAAGGTGGTCCTGCCCCTCGTTATTTCCTAGATAAAAGGTATTCAAGGATTCCCCAGGGAGTGAAGAGGAGAAGCAGCACAGCATAGGGCTAGTAGTATGCCCTCAGAAGGGACTGAACCATTGTTAAGCTGTGAGGCCCCAGAGCCTGATCCCCACACCTCCCCCAGGTCTATGATGCACCATTGCTTGAGAATAAGACCCCAGTATTCACGAAGGTGAAGGATGCCTGGGGAGCAAGCACATTAGGCAGCAGCAGTAAATCATCACAGCAGTTGGTAAAAATCCAGACTCCCTCAGTATGCAGAGTTGCAGGAACAGCCTGTGTAGCTAGGTCAGCATGTGTCAAAGGTAAAATGGCAGGCGCATGTGCAATAGAAACACCAGAGAGTTTGTTAAAAACAGCAGACTGTAATTTGTGTAGCTAGTTTTGAATCTTAGAAAACAAAATCATAACCTAAAGTTACTAGAAGAGGAGATACCAAGAAGCTGCTGCTAGGTTGCATACTACATGTAACAAACTGTCTAAACTATGCAGCACAGATAATCTTCAAAAGTATCATTTCATAGTCGTGGTTCTAGAGTTTCAACACAATCAACCATCACGCTACAGTCTTGCTGGCTAAAACATTCTCACCATTGTTCTGTTGCAGATAAATGTTATTTACAGTATAGCCAAGTTCAATCATAGTGCACATATAATAATAATAATAATAATAATAAAAAAACAGGATTTATATAGTGCCAACAGTTTGGAGGTGAAAATTTCCCAGTTGGGTCAAGAATAATTTGCATTTGCATTGCATCTAAAACAAAAAAACATAGCAAAGACATGGATTCTTACATCAATCAGGTCAGACATGTCATGAATGTAGTACTTGAAGACAGATGCGTTGGTCGCTTCAAGAGCCAATACATACTCATTTCGTGCTTTAATGGCCTTCACTTTGTTCTCTGTGTATTTGGCCTGTCGCTAGAGAGACAAAACAACTGAATCAAAACCATGGACCACATGGAATTAGGAGAAAACAAGAATCAATATTGGAGATAAAGTCTAATGGTCTATTCACACCAATTGAAGTGTGTTCCAGAGCAGTAGCTGCTGAAACGCACAGTAAAATCGCTCACTAAACTTCCCCCTTCGTTCTTTGGCGGGAGGGGGCGTGGCGGTGCATTGAAGTCAATGGCCCTCCGAGTGATCAGGCGCGTGGCAAAATATTGCCTGCCTGTCTACTGGGAACACAAAAAATAGAGCATGCAGCATTTTTTGCGTTCGCAGTGGACCGGAACACAGACAATATTTTGCCACGTGACCGATTACACTGCGAGCGAGCGCGGGGGGCGTAGCTGCGGTGCTATTGACTTCAATGCACCACCACTCCCCCACCTGCCCCAGAATAAAGGGGGAAGTTTAGTAAGCAATTGCTGTGCGTTCCAGCAGCTAGGGCTCCAGAATGCACCATAATTGGTGTGAATGGGCCCTTAGGCAGTGCATTTTTACCGCAATTTGGGACTGTCTTGGACAATCACTTCACCTGTTTCTTAGGCCCTAAGAGGCTCTCTAGATAACACGCACCTTTCTGCACTTTTGCTTTTACAGTGCTGGCCTGCACATCTGCCCCTCCTTCCTGGGGAACCCTGGGGAGCTGCTTACAGCACTTCGGCCTCCGGCGAGACCCACCGGACCCCTGCCGAGTCCCTATATAGCTCTGCTGAGGCCCTCCGGACTCCTGCTGTTGAGACCCTCCTGAGACCTTGGAGGCATCAGGTTGACACCATGGAGCAGCACAGAGTATGTAGCATCATATTCTGCATTGCTGTACAATTTATTGCTGGTATTTTTAGTCCTCCATAGCCAGTTGCCATTCGGCATTGCTGTATATTGTATTGCTAGGATTCGTAGTCATCTCTAGCTGATGGTGGTATTCTGCATGGCTGTATAATGTATTGCTAAGATTTGTCAACCCTTTACAGCTTGGAGTCAGTGGCAGACCTACAAAAGGGGACTGCAGCTGGGACTGGTCACTTGCACTTTACCACTGTCCTAAAATAATCAGTGTATGGTTTTCAAATATCTGTCAGGACAAAAAAAAAAAAAAGTATCTGTATTTGGTATCGGTATGTACTTGAGGAAAAGTATCGGTACTCGTACTCGTCTTGAAAATGGTATCGGTGCATCCCTATCTAGTACATTAGCGCTTTGCTCTAGGACCCATCATGACTAACACATGGGCACACAAATATATTAGAGAGTGGCCTCCCATAAAGAACAAGGCCTCAATTCTACAGTTAAATGGAGAAAGACCTTCCAACATTACTTTCAAAATATAGATGATGTTCTTTTTAAACAGGAGAGTCAGTTTCCTCCTTCATATAATCTTCCCTTTCTTCATAAAACACTACCCAGTTTTTCTTAGCTCAGATAAGACAAAGGGGGTAGCTATTTGCTTTGATAAAACGATCTCTCAATTTGATACACAAAGTCAAGGCCCTTGAGGGTCGTTATTACTGAAGGGTCATATTGAAGCAGTGGCGTAACCATTAGCGTATCTTCTCAGAAGCTGCACACAGCGTGCGCCGGTTTTAGTAACCAGCACGCGCTGTATGCAGCTTCTAACAGCATGGGAGACGGGAGGCTGCGCTTGTTGGATCCAGGAATCAGCTGATTAGTATTTAGGTCTCCCCACCCCCCAATGACAGTAC